>NW_027497337.1:122500-184555 GCF_021521415.1 Bidens hawaiensis | reverse complement strand
ATGATTATAAAAAAAATATGATGACAAAATTTAAATATAATATAACCTTTCAACAACTTTAATAACAATATTATTGCAAGTCTCTGTTTTACATTCAAAAACATCTTCTTGATCAACCAAAACACCAACAGTATGTTCATCATTATCACACTTTTTTGTAACCTTCTTGTGACAAGTTTTACAAGCAAAATAATACCATGGCAAATCTTCTTGTATCATCCGAACAGTACCAACAATAACCATAGACTTCATCTATGTTTATGTTAACTCTATTATAACATAACATAAATATTAAATATTAAAAAAAGACAAATAAAGTTTACCTCATTCAAAGTTATCTCAGCTATGTTAACAAATTCGCTCCTTACAACATATTCATCATAGAGGGATAAAAAACATTACAGATAACCTAGATGATTGGGTGGAACATGATGAACCAGCAGAGTTTTGAAGAAGACTGATAAATATTGATAAATTTAGTGAGTAAAATAAAAAATCTGCAAAATCAAATTATATTGTAATATGAATCTTTAATAATGAATGCATAAAACTTGTTTCGAAATGAAGTGATTTCAACAATGTCAGAATTCACAAATAGATTTGAAACATTAAAACAGTTGTTCACATAACCGAAACGTCCAAAGTACTTCAATGTGCCAAACTGGAGTACAACAACAATAACACCATTTTCATTTCTGTTTTGCCAGTGCTCTAAAACAGAATCAGCATAAGAATCCCACAAAGAAAGGTAAATTGAATTCATCCTTGCAAAACAGAATTAAAAATAATATTTCAACAAAATTCATTTCAAACTAAATTTATAATTTTAAAATATTAACACTGAATACATACTCAAGATCTTGAAGAATGACATTGACTTTCTTTGTGTCTTTACCCTTTGATGTCTTGAATTTCTTCAGATCTCTAACATCAACAACAAAACCAATAACATCTGGAAAAATAATTTGTGGATTTAAATATAAAAAGTTAAAAGTACATAGAAATATAATAATTGTTCAATATAAAATCTGTTTACCTAAAGCTTGATTATCAGGAACAGTTTTTTCAATGATATCCTTAAAATCTGTGAAACAAAATCCATATACTGGACCTAGAGAAATCAAAACACGGGAACACATCACTGTCAACAAAAATCCCAAGCTTGTTTTAGTTGTTCACATATTTGTACTTTGAGTCATTCAAACCAATTGTAGGCCTCATAATGAAATAACAGTCTATAAAAGTAAAATTAAAGAAGTGTAAATAAGATTTAATCAAACAATTATTTTGTGATTTTAAAAAAACTTCAAACATAATCTAAAAACAAATAAGAAATCAACATATGATATAAATTGTGCAAAGTAGAAGTAATATTGAGTATAAAAAGAATATAATATTACAAATAAGCTGATTCATTAATAATATCTAACAATTATTTAATAATTTTACTAATAAATTAAAAAAGTTGGAACACAAAATATGTTATACTCTATTGAATAAAAATGGAAATCTACAAAATACAAATAATTTTAACTCAAGTACAATTTCACAAGTATTCCTAAAATTACTTAAATTTACATACTAATTTTATAACATATGTTCAAATATAATACAAATACAATGAAGAAAAAAATAGAGTGTAAACAACTATTAAAAAAATTAGTATAAACACTCAAGAGAAGTATAGTAAATGTTATCAATATTTACTAAAAAATTATAATATAAATTCAAAACTAATATAATAATAAATAAGAAATCAACATATGATAACAACTGTGCAAAGTAAAAATAATATTGTTGACTATAAAAATAAAAGAATAGTAAAAATAACCGGATTCATGAAGAAGACTTTCAAATTTGGGAAACCATCTTCTAAGAACATTAGCTTGCATTGTAGTTCCCTGTAAGTAAAAAGTATAGGTCAAAAAGATATGAAAAATAAAACAAAAAAATTTAAAAGAAAATGTATAAATTTAATGGATGAAGATATACCTGTTCATCACAACAATCATTTCAATTGAGTAAAACTGATTTGGATTATTATACAAAGGCTGCTTCCATAAACGGATTACACGAACTTTGACAGTGTAATCACGACGAGCCAAATCCAAATCCTTCAAATATGTGATGTTTCTGTAACAAAATATGATGCACAAAACATATTTAATAATTATAAGCTGATATAAATAAAGAATGCATTACAACATAAAGTATTAGAATATACCCGTGCTCCATGACTTCACAAGAAAGATACAATACATAAAGTAAGACAAAGTGAAGGTGAGCGTGCAAAATTGTGAGCATGTGGGGGAATAATTATAGAGGAAAACAACAATATATTTTAGGCTATATGGAAAAATAGAAGGCAAATATTCTTTCTTGATTTGATTAATTGACAACTAAATTGGGAAACATTTTCTCTAAAGATATCTTGTAATAGTGTTTATAGATTGAGTGAATACATTGATCCAATATAAACTTTCGAACTTTGTACCAAGTTTTAAATAAACCAATACATAAAAAACGGTTAAAAACAGAATGCATGAAAATATCCATTGAATATTTACAATATTTTGAAAATACTAAACACTTTAAAAGTTTAAGTTTACTTAAAAATATAAACTACGGTTTGTATTTTTTAAAATATAAATTAATAACAAAGAATATATCCTTTTAAACGAAAATGGAAAATGTATATGAAAATTTAATTAGCCCAATTGTTGATTGGAATTTTAAACGATGTCAATGCTGATTTATTTCAGTTTTATTTATTATAGCCTTAATTTTTGTTTTTGTTTTCATTGTTAGTTAATATCTAAAAGTAGTTGAAATATATATTTAGTATTTTCTTATAATTTTTAAAATATTAATTTAATATTCATTATTGTAACATTCCGAAGTCTCAAAGAATAATATTTAAATATATAATTTATTTATGGCATAATAGTTGCTCGGAAAAATAGAGAAATAATAAATTAATAAAAATAATAGATAAAAGAAAGTCCATGAAATTATAAACGAGTGTTAATAGTTGATTAATATTAAATATGGAAAGAATTATGGACTTAAGTAATTAGAATGGATAAAGATGGTGGAATGGGCATTAGGTCCATGGGCCTTGAGGAGTATAAATATCTCCTTAAAACCATCCTAAAACCCTAACTCTCATTCCATCCTTTCCATAATCTCTACACACAATCCAAACACACACCCCTTCCTTACTACACATAAACGGCCAAGAGAGAAGGAAAGAGATCCGAGACCAAATCAAGCTAACTATTACTAGATCTTCAATATACAAGTTAGATCAAAGGTTTAAGATTGATAAACAAGCTAGCCGAAACCAAACGAACCCATAAAGGTATGTTCTTGATCTTAAAGTTTACGTTTTAATAAACGATTAGTCTTGAAACTTGAATCTAGAGTAGATCGGCTTTAAATGAACATTAAAGTTGAGAACTTGATGTTAATAATGGAAGAAACGAAACCAAAATGGAAACGACTCGTTAAAAGGAACCCTAAAAATCTAGTCTTGAACGTTTAAGGTTTAAAGATCCAAACTTTATGATTTTCCCGAGTCAAGCCTTATCCGGAAATGGTCACGAGAGCGCTTAGCATCATGTTAAAGGTTTATGTTAAAGGTCTATATGTTAAATAATAATAATAATGAATGGTATAATGGGTCTAAGACCCAACCAGTGGCCATGAATGGTCCGAGACCCCTCAGCCCAGTTAAGCGCAAACCAAGAAACATCAGACCCCCACTTTCATTTATCCAAGTCGCATACAATACTTACATACCCAGTTCGCATACAATCTGGAAGTCGATTACAACTGAATTCTATTACAATAACTCAGTTCCGTTGAAGATCGATTACAATAAACTCGGGTACACACGAATTCGATTACAACAAACAAAACTCGCTTACAGTGGGTCATCGATTGCAGATTTGAAACTCGATTACAATCGTCTACCAGTTGATTAAAACGTGTTCAACTACCCTAGCCTCGATTACAAGTAACATTCGAATACAATCCAAGTCGATTACCATGTAATCGATCTCTTATGGACATCGATTGTATACACAACTCGCATACAACCTGAGCCGATTACAATTGAACTCGCATACACTGATAATCGCATACAAATGACACGAGCAGATCTACAAGACTCGATTACAATTAAGCCCCACCTAACAAGATTACAATACATACTCTCTTACAATCCAACCCAGAACACAATGAACCTTGTTTACAATAGAACCCGAGTGCAATCCAAATTCGATTACTCTGATTCTAACCGCATACTTAATTACCTTGGCCGCTTACATGGGATGCCAGATTAGTTGTAGCGGCTGATAGAAAGGAAAAAAAAGAATGATGAAGAAGAAAGAAGAACGAGCTGGTGCCTAGTGGTAACTTGGGGGGAGGTTTGGGCTTTATAATCTTATATACACATGGCTCAAACACTAGCCCAAGCCCAACTACAAAACCGAGCCCTATAACACTCCCTACACTCGATCCCCAATAGTTCGGTTACTTTACGAAGTGATTTGATTATTTTGTAATCGATCTCGTTGGGAACCCGAGAGTACGTATATGTATAAGAAATACTCGCTTAAGTATACGGCTAAGATTTCACTTGGAGGTTCATAAGTATAGGGTAACCCGTGTGTCCTGTACATACACACATACATCTAAACGTGAATAAACTTACAAACACATGATGGGAACTCGATAAAGAAAAGACTGAAATAGAGATTAAAAATATTAAATAATTGAAAGACTAATACCATAGAAGTAATAAATAAAATAATCTGAGTAAATGTAATCTAGACGAACCATTAGATTACACTAGACTTAGCCATTTTAGCTATAGATCATATGGGACGAGTATTAATACATGTACCCTATATACAGTTAGCAGGGCACAATTAAATAGAGGAATTACGATAAACGGAGAAAGAAACAGGATCCAGGTGAGTTTCTAGCCCCATTTCCTTGTTATGTTTTCGGGGTTGTGGTGCATACTCGATGTGACAGTTAATACACTTACCTTAAATGGTAAAGTGTATGCCATGTATGATATATGTGATAGATACGGTTGATTGCTTGTCGATACGTGAACGATCTTCGGATATTGCACGTATTGCCAAGGGAAGAGATTAGTTGCTTACATGGATATTAAATAATAGCTTATATACGGTGTTCCTTCTATGGATAATATATGTATAGAGTTCCTTCTATGGATAGTATAATGTTCCTTCTATGGATAGTATAGTTTTCCTTCTATGGATAATATAATGTTCCTTCTATGGATAGTATAGTGTTCCTTCTATGGATAGTATAATGTTCCTTCTATGGATAGTATAGTGTTCCTTCTATTGATTATATAATGTTCCTTTTATGGACAGTATAGTGTTCCTTTTATGGACAGTATAGTGTTCCTTCTATGGAAAGTATATAGGGTGTTCCTTCTATGTATAATATATATATATAGAGTGTTCATTCTATGGATAATATATGTGTAGAGTGTTCCTTCTATGGAGAATACATACAGTATGGGTAATAGTTATAGTTCTTTTAATAGATATTATGTGACGTTTCTCTTATGGATATTTATACAAAGGTAAAAGTATTAATACGTGTCTTCGGATACGTTAAGAAGTATATAAGAATGAATTGTATGTTACCTAATTAACTAGAACTCACTCAGCGTAGCTGACTTTTAGTATGCACGCAGGTATACATGTTTATTGAGAGAGCATGAGGAAGACACATGGCATGGATTGAATGGCTGGCATCTGAAGATGGAAGAGAAATGATGATTTAAATAAGATGTTGAATATTATGTTTTAATGAAAAGATCAACTGTTTTGTATCGAATGATTAAAGTTAACATTTTCGCGAAAGTTTTAATAAACTCTGATTTGTAGAACTGTGTTTATGAGTAAATCCGACGCTAAAGTAGGGCTACCGGGAACGGGGCCTTACAATTATATTTTAAAAGTTTATCAACATATTTAAGTAAGGTCAAGATTAACTTTCTAACTTTTTACCAACTTTTAAATAAAACTATACATAAAATCGGATAAAAACAGAATGCATGACAATATCCAATGAATAATTACATTTGTTTTGAAAAGACTAATCAATTTAAAAGTAAAAGTTTATTTAAAAATCAAAAATATGGTTTGTAATTTTTGAATTTTAATTATTGTTAATCCGTGAGTGTAAATTAATAACAACAAATATATACTTTTAAACGAAAATGGAAAATGTATATGAGAATTTAATTAGCAAGATTCATGATTGGAATTTTTTAAACACTGTCAATGGTGATAAATTATCTGTTATATTTCTTATAGCATAAATATATTTTTGTTTTCATTGCTATTTAATCTCTATAAGTAGTTGAAATATATATTTAGTATTTTCTTATAATTTTGAAAATATTAATTTAATATTCATTATATTTGAAAACTTTATGAACATATTTAAGAAAGGTCAACAAAACTTTCTAATTTTTTTTAAAGTTGAAATAAAACAATACATAAAAAAGGAAAAAAACAGAATGCATTAAAATATCCAAATAATATTTTCAATTTATTGGAAATAGTGAACACCTTAAAAGTAAAAGTTAGATTAAAAATCTAAATTAAGGTTGGTATTTTTTAAATTTCAAATATTTGTAAATCTTTGATTGTAAATTACTAATAACAACAAATATATACTTTTAAACGAAAATGAAAAATGTATATGACAATTTAATTAGGCCAATTCTTTATTGAAATTTTTAAACAGGGGAAAAGTAATGAAAAATTTCTGTTTTATTTGTTAGACTATAAATTTTTTGTTGTTTTCATTCCTATTTAATCCCTATAAGTAGTTGAAATATAAATTTAGTATTTTGTTACAAATTTGAAAATGTTAATTTGATCTTATAGATGGAAAATCTATATATTGGGATTTGAAAATGTGTCAATCTTATTCAATATAGTAGTTTAGTTTCATATAGTGTAAATTTTTTTTTTCTTTCACCTAAAATCTGTATAAGTAGTCCAACAAATTTTGTCACATCTGAAAGTTCTAATATTCATTCACCTACAATCTATTTTAGGCTATAAGATAAATAGCAGAAAAATATTCTTTCTTGGTTAGAGAATTTGGTTCCTTAATTGGGAAACATTTTTGAATATTTTTGAAAAACATGTCTTGTAATAGTGTTTATAGATTGAGCGAATTTAAAGATCCTAAGTTTTTTTAAAGTTGAAATAAAACAATACATAAAAAACGGATAAAAACAGATTGCATTAAAATATCCAACGAATATTTACAATTTTTGAAAATACTATATAAAAAGTAAAAGTTTACTTAAAAACGTAAAATACAGTTTGTAATTTATCAATTTTTATTATTGTAAATCTGTGATCGTAAAGTAATAACAACAAATAAATGCTTATCAAGGAAAATGGAAATTGTATATTCTCATATAATTAGTGTCAATCTAAATTGAAATTTAAAGGTGTGTCAATGTTTTCCAATATCAATGTTTTTTTCATATACCAAGAAATATTTTTTTTGTTTTCTTTCATCTAAAATTTATACATTTAGTCCAACACATTCTCACAATCTTGAAATGATTAACTTGTCATCATAGTTGGCAAAATATGGAAATTGTGTAAAAGTTGTTCAACATATTTAGGTAAAGTGTCATATTAGGTTTCTAAGTGTTTTTAAAGTTGATATACAACAATATATAAAAAACGAAACAAATATAATGTAGTAAGGTATGAAAAAAAAAAGTTATAATTCCTTGGAAAGAGTAAACACCTGACATAAGTTGATTTTTCTCAAAATAAAAGTTTGAATTTTTTTAATATACTTTTGTTTGAAATGAAAAGTTGATCAAAAGTAGATTTACCTTTTTTTAAGTTGAATTTTGTTAATATACTTTTGTTTGAAATGAAAAGATGATCAAAAGTAGATCTACGTTTTTTAAAATTGGAATTTTTATTAATATATTTTAGTTTAAAATGAAAAGTTGATCAAAAGTAGATCTTCCTTTTTGAGAGTTGTACCTTTTTTAAATATTTTAGTTTGAAATGAAAAGTTGATGAAAAGTAGATCTCCTTTTTTTAAAGTTGAGAGAAAATAAGATCTTTTAGTTTGAAATGAAAAGTTGAACAAAAGTATATCTACTTTTTTAAGGATGAAAGAAAATAAAACATTAAAAAGGAAACAAAAAGATTATATTCAGATTTGTAAAGATTTGTAAAGAATATTTACAGTTTTTTTAAAAGACTGAACACTTTAAAAAATAACTTTTGAAAAGATTGAAGAATATTTACAGTATATGATATGTAAATCTTTGATTACAGGTTATAATAACAACAAACATATACTTTTAAACGAAAATGGAAAACGTATATCATAATTTACTTAGTTTGAATGTTGATTGGAATATGAAATACTCAAAATGTTTGACAAATTAAAGCTTTTTTTCATATAGTTTTTATAGTGTTTGTATTGATAAATTTATAAACCTACTTAGGTAAGGTCAATATTACCTTTCTACTGTGTGGAATTTGAAAATATGTCAGTCTTATTCAACATCATAGTTTTTTTTTTCATAAGGCATAAATATTTCCATGTTTTCTTTCACTAATAATCTCTATATGTAGTCCGACAACATGCTCAAAATTTTGAAAGCTTTAAATTGTCATTATACTTGAAAAATATGGATTGTTTATAGATTGAAATTAAAAGCTGGTCAACATATTTAGCAAAAAATATAGATTAGCTTTGTACCATATTTTTAAAGTTGAAAGAATAAATGTTGATATAAATATTTAGCTTTTAAAGAAAATACATCATGAAAAGGATAAAACCAAAAATAATAACCTTTTTAAACACTATTAAAAGTTGTTGGAAATTTGAAATATTGCATATATAAAAATGATAATCAAATTCTTAATTCTTAAAAAATTGTTTTTTAAGGAATATTTATAATTTTAAAAATAACAATACATCATATACATCATAAGAGGATAAAACAAAAAAATAATAACCTTTTTAAACAATAAATGTTGATCTAAATATTAAGCATTTAAAGAAATACATCATAAAAAGGATAAAACCCAAAATAATAACCTTTTTAAACACTAATAAAAGTTTTTGGAAATTGGAAATATTGCATTTATAAAAATTACAATCAAATTATTAATTCTTACAAAATTTTACATTTTCAAAAACATTTAGAATTTTAAAACTAAGAATAAGAATACATCATATATATCATAAGAGGATAAAACAAAAAAGTAATAACCTTTTTAAACAATAAATGTTGATCTAAATATTTAGCATTTAAAGAAAAATTAAAGTTTTTCAAACGTATAATTTTAATTCATTTATATTTTTATATTTTTGTTTTTAAATATGTAATATGTAAATCTTTTATTATAAATTAAAAATTATAAATTAAAATAAACAAATAAATACTTTTAAAGAGAAATGTAAATTTGAGTATACCTTCACACCATAAATCAAATGACAAATTTATTAATCTGATTCTTGATTGAAGAAACATACTGTAATCTGTAAACATATAACATATGCAAAAACGATATTGTTTAAAATATGTAACTAATATAATAAATCAAACTTTCATAACACATACCATGAAGAAGATAACTTACTGTTTGAAGAAATTGAAATAAATATAAAATGATATTGAAGTCCATCAATCCAAAATCCAGCTAAGTTGAGGTGTGCTTGCAAAACATTGAAAAGAAATTTGGAAAGTAATTTGAATTAATAAATATCTAAAATTAAAAATTAAATTAATTAATTAATAAATTATATATATTATTTAAAATGCAATACAGTACCTGTTGATCGTCATCTTTAGTCTTCAATGTTGAGTATACGCCAAAAAAATATGGTACAATAATGCAAGCCTAAAATGATCAATTAAATAAATCTAACTCTTATTTTTCAGAATATAAATAATAAACTAAAAAATAAAATTAACAAATTAACAACACATACCTTGCAAAACATAATATTGATTCCAGCAAAGAAGATGTGTACTTGGAAAACATAATACAAAAATTTGAAAAGTAAAATAGAATTAAGAAATATAGAAAATGGAAAATTAAAAAAATGAAATTAAATATAATATTTGAACAGGATAACAGTACCTCTTTATGTTCATCTTCATCTTCACTGTTGACAATATGAATCTGAATAGACAACATAGAATTATTTATTAATGAAAAATCAATTAAGAGTTAGTTAACATGACTTAAGTACAAAGTATGAGGAAAATTAATAAAACCTAACATAAAAAATTAAATTGCGCTCACCTTCAACAAAGACGATTTACGGAGGCTTTAGATGAACTGACCTTAAATTTTCCCTAAATATTTGAAAAGGTATAAAGAGATAAGAAATTATTTTCAGGATTAGAACATAAAAATAAAATATTTAGAGAAAATAATGAATATATAAACACATTAAAAGTCACCTTGAACAGTGAGGCTTCACGACGGCGGATAGCAAAAAACGGGAATTAATGAACACAACAACAACTGAAGTACTTGATTTGTCACAAGATTTGAAATATAGTGAAGATATGAAGATCCGAAATATAGTGAATATCTGAAGATCCAATGTGGAGAAGAGATGTTTGTGGATCTGAAGATCTGAAATATAGTGAATATCTTACAAAGATCCGGTGTGGAGAAAGATGTTTGTGGATCTGGTGTGGAGAAGAGAGAAATACAGAAACAGCAGACTGAATGAATGAAGGAGAGAGAAGGAGAAAAGAGATATTAGAGTTATGGGTAAAGTGGAAAAAACCGGGTTCAAAAGAAGGGTCGACATGGAAGTTGGAAATGTGAACACAATATCAAATAGCATGTGGGGCTGACACGTGTCCCAAATGCATGTGGTGGTGACACGTGTCCCAAATGCATGTGGTGGTGACACATGTCAGAACCTGTTTTCTTTTATTATATATATATGTGTGTGTGTGTGTATTATATGTTGTTTTGTTAGGTTTTTTTCTAATAAAGTATTTTACACATAGCATGCTACATCTGCAAAAAACAATTCCACATCAGCAGAAAAACTAACAGACTTATGGTCCGTTAAGTTTGGGAGTGACAAAATAAAACAAGTTACAAGTTGGGAGTGGTGTGAGACAATGTTGATTGGGAGTGTTAGTAGAAGAAGGCTTTATAAAAAAAATCATAAAGAACATCAGCTGCAATGAATGAGTTCAGGGAAGATAAGAAAAGGGACAGGAAAGCATTATATCTCATGTATCTGGCTGTTGATGAATTAATTTTCGAACGAATCTCATCTTGTACAACCTCCAAAGAGGCATGGGACATGTTGCAAAAAAACATAAAGGGGTAAAGAAAAGGTGAAACTGGTGAAACTTCAAACCCTAATATGTGAATTCAAGTTTTGAGAATGAAGGAGTCTGACACAATTGAAGTCTACTACAACAATATAATTCTTCTAGTCAATCAAATGAGGATTAACGGTGAAACAATTGAAGATAGAAGAATTATTGAGAAGATTCTCAGGAGTTTAACAAGAAAGTATGAACATATTGTGGTTTCTATAGAAGAATCAAAATATATTGGTACAGATTGGAGGAAAACCATTATCACAAATCCAATGCTATTACTACTACAGATTTGGACACACAAAGAAGTTCTGCAAGAAAAGAATAGCGGAACAAGGTACAAACTTTATGCATACTGAAGAAGAAAGAAATTATGAAACCTTATTTATGTTGTTTGGATCACAAGAAGAGACTACAAATGATATTTGGTATACAGATAGTGGGTGTAGTAATCAAATGACAGGGAAAAAAAGGTTGTTCTTATCTATTGGTGAAACACCAAACAAGGAAGTAAGGACAGGACACAACAAAAAATTGGATGTTCAGGGCATTGGAGAAATTCGTGTGGAGACAACCATGGAAGCAAAAGGATTCAAGATGTATACTATGTACCAGGTTTAGAACATAATCTACTTAGTGTAGGCCAACTTTTGACAAAAGGCTATAATCTGCATTTCACAAATAAAGCATGTGAAATAAGGGATATTCATAATAAACTATTGGGTAAAGTTACTGTGACAAGAAACAAGGTGTTTTCTTTAAAATTCTTGGTAAATGATAACATTGCTTTCAAAATCTCTGACCAAGAAATCTCTGAGTTATGGCATAAAAGATATGGTCACATCAATTATATGTATTTAAAGGACATTAGCAAAGATAAGATTGTTAAAGGTCTTCCGGTTATAACCCATACTAAAGAAGAATGTGAAGCATGCATTCTAGGTAAACATGCAAGAGAATCCTTTCCAAAAGGACAAAGTTGGAAAGCACCTACAATTAGAATTGATTCACAAAGATGTATGTGTCCAATGAGAGTGTCCTCCATTGGAAATAATAGGTATGTTCTAACTTTCACTGATTATTATAGTAGAAAGATATGGGTGTATTTTTTATAAAGAAAAGTCTAAGGTATTTTCCTATTTTAAAATCTTTAAGACCTTTGTTGAAAAACAAAGTGACAAAAAGAGAAAAACCCTAAGATCTGACTGCGGAGGAGAATTCAAAAGTAAAGAGTTTGAAGCATTCTTACAAGAGGAGGGTATTCACCATGAATTCACTAAAAGATACACACCCCAACAAAAATGGGGTGGCGGAAAGAAAAAAGAGAATACTTCTTGAGATGGCAAGGAGTATGATAAAAGAGAAGAAGCTTTCAAATCATTTCTGGGCAGAGCCTGTTGGATATGCAACATATCTGTTGAATCGAGCACCAACCAAGACACTATCAAATGTGACACCACATGAGGTATGGAGTAAATATAAACCCACTATTGGTCACCTTAGAATTTTTGGTTGCCTTGCTTACTCTCATATACCTAACAAATTGAGAGACAAGTTAGATGATAAATCAGAAAAGGGGATATTTGTGGGTTATATGAAAACTTAAAAGCTTATAAGTTTTATAATCTAGTTTCAAAGAAATTAATTATAAGTAGAGATGTGATAATTTGTGAAGACAAGAGTTGGGATGAGGGTCCTTCATCACATGATTACAATATTCCTTTCTACTATGATGAGGAAAATAAGATCAGCATAACAATGATATTGAAGACGAACCCTACACTCCTCCAAATAGTCCAGTTAACAATACAAACTCTAGCCCATTCACCACTCCAATTACTACGGAATCATCATCAAGATCAAGCACTACCAGCCTTTAAACATCACCACCAAGGAAAACAAGAGGACTTGATGAACTCTATGAAAACACGGTAGAAATCAATGATAACGAAAACACATATTTTGTTTTATTCTCAGATGCAGATCCATTGAGTTATGAGGAAGCCTGTATAAAAGAACATTGGAGGGTCGTTATGGATGAAGAAATTAATGCAATTATGAGAAATGAAACTTGGGATCTAGTTGACCTACCAAAGAAGCAGGTACCCATTGGAGTATAATGGGTTTATAAAACAAAATTTGACGAAAAGGGAAACATTGATAGATACAAGGCACGTTTAGTAGTGAAGGGGTGTATACAGAAATATGGATTGGATTATAAGGAAGTATTTTCTCCTGTAATAATAATGGATACTATTAGACTTGTTATTGCATTAGCCGCACAAAAAGGATGGAAAATACATCAAATGGATGTAAATTCGGCTTTTCTAAATGGCATTCTTGAGGAAGAAGTTTATATTGAAAAACCACAACGATACATCAAGAAAGGAGAAGAGCGAAAGGTAGGTCGTTTAAATAAAGCTTTATATGGTTTAAAGCAAGCCCCTCGAGCTTGGTATAGTTGCAATTGACAAATACTTCATGGAAAACGATTTCAAAAAATGTAACTTTGAACAACCCTTTATATAAAGAATAAATTAAGAAGGAAATCTTTTGATTGTCTGCATCTATGTTGATGATCTTATTTTTACAAGTAACTCCTACAAACAAATAGAAGAGTTCAAGCAATCCATGAAGAAAGAGTTTGAAATGACCGATTTAGGTCTACTACATTACTTCCTAGGCCTAGAGGTTAAACAATAAGATAATATGATCACTATCTCTCAAGGAAAGTATGCATCGGATCTTATTAAAAGATTTAACATGGATATGACAAATGCAACCTCTACTCCTTTAGATTACGAATAAAGTTGACCAAGGATGCCTCTGGAAAAAGTGTGGATAGTACTCTATATAGGAGTCTAGTTGGAAGTTTAATGTATCTCTCTGCTACAAGACCATACATCACTTTTTCAGTTTGTCTCATCAGCAGGTATATGGAAGATCTAAAGGTCTCACATTGGGAAACAGCAAAAGGAATTCTAAAATACGTGAAGGGGTCAATAACCAATGGAATTGTTTATAAAAAATCAGATCAGTTTAATCTAGTTGGTTTCTGTGATAGTGATTACGGAGGAAGTATATATGATGGAAAAAGTATAGGAGGGTATTAATTTAAAATTGGGTCAAGTATTATTTCATGGAAATCGAAGAAAAAAAATGTGGTGGCCTTATCCTCAACAAAAACGAAATATACGGCTCTTTCAGTTGCAGGATGTCAAGCATTATGGGTTTAAGGTATATTGGATCAACTGCGGCAAACATAAAAGGGGCCAACAGTGATATTCTGTGACAATAAACTGAAATTGCACTCTCAAACAATCCAGTATCACTGCGTGAAAATTTAGATACGGTGGCACAGAATAAGTGTCACTATATCCATTTCGTCACACATATCCCTTTCAGTCCAAGTGACACCAAAGTCGGCCCCACCATAGATACCATACGGCGACCTTGAAGTTTTGTGACCGTAGGCCTTAAAAAGCGTGACTAAAAGTTTTCAATATTTTTGCTGGAATCAAGCTTTCGTCTATTAAGTGTGACTAAAGGTAGCAGCGGTCACATGAATCTATTTTCAGTATGACCGTTTCTACTGTATAGTCACAAACATTTATGATTTAGCGACAACAATTTAAAACAACATTGACAAAATATAGCAAGTTCAACATGATGTTCTTATAAGTGTGGTCGTTTCTTATATATGGTGACGCAAAAGCTTTTTATTGTCACATTAAATTAAAATTACAGTGACAAAAGGTTTTAAGTAGTCACACATTTTGTCCCCATCAGTATGGCTATAGAGTATGTCTAGACACACTAAAACTTTTAAAGTTTTGAGAGAGGCTATTATCAAGATTTAGGGACAGAGTTTGTATATTTGAATGACATTCGGTGTCGTTCAGTCACGCAATATGTTATATTTCGGTGACATTTGCCAGCATTTTGTCACACTAAAATAAACAAACGTTATAATTATATCTATGACATTTTGTATCATTCAGTCACACATAACAAAAACAAAGTCACACTGTGTGACTAATGTTTAAGTGTGGCTATTGTTTATCTTTGGTGACACATATTGTATTTGCCCAAGTTTCAACTTTAAGTGTGGCTATTTTCTATCTTTTGTGACACATAATGTTTTGCCCACTTTTAACTATAAATCTGACTAAAACCAAATTCAATTAATATATTGTAATTCTAATTAAAAAATCATTATATTAACATGAAACCCCTAGCTAATGGAAATCAAAATCATATCATATATTAACAATAATATATATCCATACATAAGATTGTTCATCACACTAAACATTGAAGTACTATATATACTATCGATCTGTAGGCCGTTTTTGTTGATCGATCATCCTTGTGTCAGGATCATCATGCACATCTTCGTCCCTTAAACTAGGTCTTGATTTTTTCTTTTCTTCTTTGGTGGTGGTGACTCTGGTGGTTGCTGGAGGAACAAAACATGGAAACAAATTAATATATATGAAACAGATTAAAACCAAAGTGGATCGAACTTACTGCATATATGATCAATGTACATATAATTCATTGCACAATAATTCCCAGCCAAATGGAAACAAATAAACTAGATGTTCACTGCCCACATCATCAAATGAATTCACAGCCAAATGGATGAGGAATATATCAATACCGAAATAGAAAATAAATTAATTAATCTCATTAAGTTACTTATTCAAATATATAGAAACCAAAGAAGAACTGAGAGCAAAGAGGAAACCAAACCTGTAACTCGGGACATTTGATTAGTCTTTTTGGCCAGGAAACAAAGCCACCTAATGCCTGTTCAACTGTTGTAGCTTCGTCTGTTGGAATTGGTAAATGCACAAGGTTTTTCACCTGTATCAACAGAAACTTTCAGGTCATCTTTTTGAATTGGTATTCCATGAACTTTCATGACTTTTGTTTGATCCTGATGAATGTGGACTGTACCCACTGCCACAATATCCCTCATGCCCAGATGATACAGCTTACACTTGTACGTATTCTAAAAAAATTAATGGCATATATATATATATATATATATATATATATATATATATATATATTGATTAGCATCATATACAAAGTCAAAGTCAATATATATTATGTGCATTCCTTACCACCCCTTCCTCAGCTTGTAATGAGATGTTTGTTGTATCGGTATTGCTAGTAATTACTTCAGTTGATGTAACTAGCCTTTTGTTCTTCTTATTTACTTTGATCGTCTTTCGCTAAAATACATTCAATCGATTATTTACATCAGCAATTAATCACATACACTTAATTAAAGAAGTATTTGTTAAGTAATTATCATTACCTTTTCATTTTGGACAAGTTTTATATTTTTAGACATAGGAGTGATGCCTTGTCTTTCCACAGCCTCCGGGGTGTCCATAGAAACGCTCTACAATATTTCAATTAATTATAATATATTTATGGAAAATCACATTGAAGGCATAGTATAATTAAGTCACCCAACTAGCTAGTACTTATATAATATATGCAAAAATGTTAAGGCATAGTAATTCACCTACAGCTGGTTGTGCAAGAGATGAGATATCGTTTGGCTTCGATAAAGTAATTCCCTTTTGATTCAGACAAGCCAAAAGTTCAGCAAATTGATTTTGTGTTTGTGTCATCTGTGTAGAAAGGTCTTTGAGTTGTGTATCTTTTTTCAAATTGGTCATTCTCTCATTTTCAAGTTGATCCTTCAGGTGTTCAATTATCTGTTTATCAGTTGATCCATTTTTTGCTCGATAAATCGGCCAATACTTGCTTTTGGTCAACCCATAACCCACCCCTTTCACAAATCCACCCTTTTCCACGCCGAAGACTTCTGTGAGGGCATCCATGCCCGGTTCAAGGGCCAGGGCTCCTTGTTGTATTTGGGTTTCATTGTGTTCCTGTAAATGTCAAAAGAGTTAAATAAGTGAGATGTTTTTTTAACAAAGTAAACATATAAATAATTATATATAAATAAAGAATATATAAACCAAAAAAAGTTTGATTAATTAAGTTAAACTTAATAATGACTTTTTTTTCTGAAATGGCTTTCACTTCATCATTCTAGAATTCCCCTTTTTTGTTTATCCTTGCTTTCCTCCACATGAGTGCTCGGGAGGGGACTTCATCAATTGAAAGTTCATTTTCTCTTACCTTGTAATATGCACAACAAAAATTAAGCAGCAAACACACAATTACATCAGACATGCATACAACCAAAAAAATTTTGACTAATTAAATTAAGGAAGTGAAGTTACCAGCTTATCTTTGAGATAAGCATATCCTCCTCTTCCCAGGTAATGATCATAACAGTTCTTTGCCCTAGCTTGTTTCTCTTTAATCGACAATCCCTTCCATACAAAAGTTTTAAATTTTCCATTAATTAATTAATTAGAGTTTTCAAGATCATCAAAAAAAACAATACTTAATTAGAATAACAGATCGAGTTAATTTATAAAATCTTGAACTTCTCTGACTGTGTATATGCAACAAAGTTGTTCCAGTCATCTTGATTCACGAATGTACTATACTACTGAGGCACCTTGCCAAGTTTCTTCGGCTTACATAGGTTGGCTAGTATGTATCCCTCATACATTTTTCTTCTAAAATTTCGGAGCAGGGTACCAAGGTGAGTCATTATCTGACGCCTATGACATGCATCAACCTCATAGAATTTTTGCAATGTATATGTAAAAAAAGTCAGAAAATGAAAAACTGTAAAATTAAACTACTGCAAATTAACAAGTAATTAGAAAAGAGTTAACTGTAATTTCAACCCAAATAGCATCCTTTGTCTATTTAGGCACACTCTTCCACGACAAAAACCTTAAACCCACATTGTATCGTACTCGATCTCCCAAATAACTTACGATTTCTAATTTATATTCACCTGAAAACTTATCTTGTTCATCAAAAGTAATTATTCATTTTCTTCCACCAGAGTGTACGTAGTCTCTGCCTATTCTTGGTAACCTCGTTGTGCCCCTGTGCACAGGCCCTTTCGAACGCTTCTTTGAATTCAGATGGTCACTCGCATCTTCTAAATTGTGGTCCCTATCTTCTAAATCGTGGTCCTTTTCTGTGTAGGATGCTGCATCGCTATCATCTTCTGAAGAACGACCACTACCTACATGAGTATCATTATCCTGGTTGATTTGCTGCGTTTCCGATGCCAATTCTTTATCTTTCATCATCGTTGAATTTCGTTGAATTTTGCAAGGAATTTAATGCAACTGTAAAAAAAACATATTAAATACGAAACTAAATGCAATGGTAAGACATTCGTTATCCCAAAGAAACATATTAAATACCGAATTTAATGCAACTGACCGTGGATGGTGATGAATCGATGGTGATGAAATGGTGAGGAAAAAGAGAGTGAGATGAGAACAATCGTGGAGAATTGAACTGAAACAGAGAGATGAGACCTAATATTAAAATTTCATTTTCATACAGGGGGAAATATTTGGTGGGGAAAGTTTTCTGAAATTTTTCATTAAATTTAGTGGGAAATATTTGGTGGGAAAGTTTTCATTAAATTTTCATTTGATCCCGATTGACCATCATTGGACCTAAGCCCGACTGACCTTCATTGGACCTAAGTGAGCGTGTTTGATCCTCATTGACCATCATTGGACCTAAATAGGGTTGTCACTTTTACCCGAAACCCGACCCAAGGAAACCCAAACTTACCCGACCCAAAAAAAACCCGATCCTGAAAAAAGACTAACCCGAACCCGAAGTAATTCGGGTTGGTTCTTGGGTCAAAAATTTGTATTTTGGGTCAACTCGAAAAACCTGAATAAAATTTTAGTTTTAAAATAAAATTTATAATGGTTGGACTTTGTTAAATTGTACACTTTTTTGGATTGACTTATTTTGTTATGTTGGTTTACGCTTATTTACGTTACAAGATGGAAGAAGAACATGTTTTAATTTTAGAATGTAGTTTATATATACATATGCATATTGTTTTTTAAATACCCGAAACCTGATTAACCCAACCCGAAAAAACCCAAACCCGAAGAACATTGAGACATTTGGGTTGGGTTTCGGGTTTAGATTTAAAAGTTTGAAATTCGAAGAACCCGACCTAAAAAACCTGAAACCCAAAAAACCAGCCTGAAGAACGCCCCCAGCCCTAAGTGAGCGTGTCGATTCTCATTGACCATCATTGGACTTAAGTGAGCGTGTTTGATCCCGATTGACCTTCATTGGACCTAAGTGAGCGTGTTTGATCCTCATTGACCATCAATTGACCTAAGTGGCTAAGTGAGCGTGTTTGATCCTCATTGACCATCATTGGACCTAAGTGAGCGTGCTTGATAAAGATTGACCATCGTTGCAAGTACCTCCATTTGATAAGGGTTTAGGGTTCATTGACCGATCGATTGTTTAGTGGATGGGCAAGTAATTACATTTTAATCATGGGGAATACCAAGGGGTGCAAAAGAGCCAAGCTACTCGTGAGCTACTCGAGATCGGCTCGTTAAAAAGCTCGATCGAGCCGAGCTTAATCGAGTTTGAGCCCGGCTCGAGCCTAAAATTAAGCTCGTTTAATAAACGAGCCCGAGCTTCACCTATCGAGCTCGAGCCAGCTCACGAGCCTGTCATTTTTATAATTTTTAAAAAATATATTTAATAATTATTAGTTAATATATATAATATTTGAAAAAATAAATAAAAATAACTAAATCATATATATATTATTTAATACAAAAAATTATAATAGAAAAAAATATATAAAAATATTTAGAATTGTTTTAAAAAAATAATTAATAAATAGTAAACGAGTCGAGCCCGAGCCGAGCTCGATCTTAAAAATCTAATCACGAGCCGATCTCGAGCTTTGAAAATAGAGCTCGAAACGAGCCGAGCTCGAGCTCGAGCTCTGTATAACTTAAACGAGCCAAGCTCGAGCCTAGTCGAGCTTGGGCTCGGCTCGTTTGCACCCGATTATAAATACAAATATAACAATAATACAGAATAATAATAATAATAATAATAATAATAATAATACAAAACAATAAAGAAGTAAAAAATAATTATGAAAAAAGGCCAGAACCTGTTGGTTGTGGGTTTCGAACCCACGCCACCCCCATATTACCCTTCCATGTTAACCGGTTGCACTGGGAGTGGTTCGCTGAATTACATCATTCCCCATTTCCTCATATCTTTCAAAATCAATAGCATCTTCACTGTTTGGGTAAAGAGGATCACTGGTAAAGGTTGTTAAAAAGGGAATTTTGCAAAAAGGTTAGAGCAGCTTCACCAATTATTAAAAAGGGGATTTATTGGTGTGCATTTTTACCAAAAAAAATATGGATATTGTACCTGCTTGAGAAATACTCTCCCCCCCCCCCCCCCCCACAATCCTTTTTTGATGTTATGCTTCATTTAACTGTGCATCTTACTAGGGAGGTCAGATTATGTGGTCCAATATGCTTTAGGTGGATGTATCCCTTTGAAAGGTGCATGAAGGTTATTAAAGGGCATGTCCAAAACAAAACTTATCCAGAAGGGTGCACTGCTGAGGAGAACATCGCAGAAGAAACGATTGACTTTTTAAGCGAATACCAAAAAAACATCAAGACTATTGGTATTCCACCAGAAGCACATAACGACGATAATGATGAGGGAAATCCTTTTTCAGCCGGTAAACCAGTTAAAGTTCCCGCGAACCTCTTCATGAAAGCACATTTCTTTGTGTTGCAAAATACAAAGGAAATTGAGAAGTATATTGAGTAAGTATTACTAACTAGGGCTGTAAACGAACCGATCGAACACGAACAAGGCCTTGTTCATGTTTTGTGTTCATGAATGGTCCTCGAACACTTACCGAACGAGATTTTATGTTCGTGTTCGTTCATTAAGGAAATGAATGTGTTCATGAACGGTTCACGAAAGCTAGTGAACACAAAAAATTAACAGAGCCTAGAGATTAAGACCGACGTATTTAACAATGTGAATGACGAAAGCCTGTAAACGAATTGAATAAACACAAAAAAGGCATGTTCGTTTTCGCTCATTTAACTTTAAACGAATACGAACACTTAGTCGAACAACATTTATGTTCATTTTCATATATTAAAAGAATGAACATTTGTGTTTGTATATTTTCGTTTGTTTATAATCTAAACGAACAACTTGACAAAGGTAAACGAACATAAATGAACATAGATGAACAAATGTAAATGAACACAAACAAACATAAACAAACATAAATGAAAACAATTAAAAAATATAAAACTTTTAATTAAATGACTCATCCAGATAATAATTATTTTCTATTAATACATAAACGAACATAAACAAACGAACATGAAAGAACGTTCATGAACATAAATGAACGAACGGAACATGTGTTCATGTTCGTTTGTTTAATTAAACGAACACAACTTTTGTGTTCGTGTTCGTTCGTTTATTAAGTAAACAAACATAAACGAACTTCCCGCCGAACGGTTCACGAACAGTTAACCAGACGTTCGTTTGTTTACAGGCCTATTACTAACTACTTTGTTTTTTACAATAGAAGGGCCTATTTGGAAAAAAAGTTGTTAGTAACTCATTTATGTACTTGCAGGGAACACAAGGACTATTTGAAAGAAACAAATATTAATAAGCGACCAGCATGGGTGGAGAAAGAGCATAGCTGATGGTCGGTTAATTTGTATATGTTTTAGTTTGTTTATTATTCAGTTTTAATCGTTTATCCTAGAACTTTCGATACTTCATACATGTATTATTGGTTTTCAGGTCACAGATGTTAAAGTACTTAGTTTAGACCTGTTGTGACATGGTATGAAGACCCGGGATGTCCAGCACGCAAAACGAGGAATCTCATAGAAGTTTGCTAGTAGCAGGACCCATAGCGGTACGCGATGGGCTTGCTGAAGACCCATCGCGTACCGCGATGGGTGGTTAAAATAAGTTGACTTTTTGGTGTGTGTTTTTATAAGTGAAAACCGGAGAGAATATTTTTCAAGGCACACCCTTTAAATGGCACAAGAGCCACTATTTATAGGCAATCTGGAGTGTAAAGCACAGCCTCGTGCTTAGTGGGCACGCCCCCGTGTTTTATTATGACATATGCCAGATTTGTTTTGTCGTTTCTCGAAGATGACCACGGCCCCGTGCTTCCTGAGGCACGGCCCCGTGCTTCCTGAGGCACGGCCCCATGCTTTTTAATGACATGTGTTAATTCTTTTTGTCGTTTCTGAAAGGTAAGCACGGCCCCGTGCTTCCTGAGGCACGCCCCCGTGCTTTTTAGTGACATGTGCTAATTCTTTTTTGTTGTTTCTGAAAGGTGACCACGGCCCCGTGCTTCCTGAGGCACGACCCCGTGTCCAGTTGACCACTATTTTGTCTTTTCTTGTAGATTTTTGTCTTTTCTGATAGGTAAACACGGCCCCGTGTTTCCAAAAGCACAACCCCGTGTTTCCTGAAAGCACAGCCCCATGTTTCCTGAAAGCACAGCCCCGTGTTTCCAAAAGCACAGCCCCGTGTTTCCTGAAAGCACAGCCCCGTGTTTCCAAAAGCACAGCCCCGTGTTTCCTGAAAGCACAGCCTCATGTTTCCTGAAAGCACAGCCCCATGTTTCCTGTTTTCTTTGGTTTTTCTTTGGCTTTTCATTCGTTTCTTCGTTTGAGGCTTGGATTCACCTGAATATACATATTAACATGATAAGTATTTATTTTAACTATATTATACGATAGAAGTTGTAGTTTTTAGAGATTATTTGATGCTAAAAAGATGTATATTTTTATATACATCAGTCTCCCACCAGTACATCGTCTCCTCACCGAAGGATTGGGTAGAATACCCCACAGCTTGGTCGATACCGCATTCGCTAATTCGGATAATTTTGTCCATCGCGGTTATCCATTGGAGAGTAGCGATTGCGTCTCCCAAGCCAGTCAGCTTTGGCGGGTCACGACCTTTAAATGACTTGTAGTTGCACCCACCTCGGCCTCTTTTCCTGTCATCGACCTTCACCGACTTAACCACACTTGATCCCTCCTTCTCCTGCTCATTATCCTTCTTACTCCTTTCCCCCGACTTCTCAGCAGACTTTTCAGGATTCCAGTTCTTCGCAATAGTTGCTACCCGCCTGAGCAATGGCAGCTTGAACAGCAGGGTCAAGTTGATACCCTTCGTTGTTACTCGGATTTCCACCGGGTGCACTTCCTTCTCCCTCAGCGTTAATAGCTACTCTCTCTGATGGTTCTTGGAAAACACGCGGCCTTCAACGACGTCCTGTACGTCCTCCTCTTCCAACAGCTTTCTTAGCTCCAGCCATTCGTATTCTATAAGGAAACACAAACGTCATCACTTAAGGAACCATTTAGTACAAGGATAGTAAGGCTAACAGGTAATCACAGTGGCCAGCTGTGATTAGCTGATCAAGTTACTTTCCGTGTCATATACACTTCCTCTTATGAGTCTATTTGTGCTAGTCTATTTCTAACAGTTAGACAATCAAACAGTTCATATCACCATACACTCCTATCCGTAGCAATTAAGCTAGCATTCATACATTATTCTATTTTACACATGAAATCAATCACATGCTTTACCTTCACTTAGCTTGCTTGAGCGACACATGGCATTCTCGTACTGGCATCTTCTTTCTTTTCTTACTTTAATCTCATTCTCTGTTCGAGTCTAAGCATGTAAAATGCTTAAATCTCTCGAACTTTGCTCTGATACCAACTTGTAAGGCCTCGTTACCGGTGCCTCACTTTATTGTTGGATTTACTCATAAACACAGTTCTAAATATCAGAGTTAATTAAAACTTTCACGGAATAATAAACTTCAAACCAATATATTACATATCCATCCTTACTTGTCTTTAACGAACATTCAAAACATTTAAACTAAACATTGTCTTTTAAAACATCATAACATAACACTTCATTGAGATGCCAGTGTCCTCAAATCCATGCCATGTGCCTCCTCTCAAGCAAGTTGCCTCATTCTACTCACCTGCGTGCATCCTAAAAGTCAGCTACGCTGAGTGAGTTCTAGTTAATCAAACGACATACAATACTTTCACATACTGACATATGCACCCGAAGGTACACACCTTCATATCTACTTACATGCGTACGTACATTCGTACTTTCGTCCTTTCTTTCGTACTTACATAATACTTCCATTCGTACATATATGTTTTAAGAGCATTTCGCTCTATTAGCTTTGCCGACATTATTAGGGTCGGTTCCCTACATTCGCCGATATTATTAGGGTCGGTTCCCTTCATTCGCCGATACTAAAGGGTCGGTTCCCTTCATTCGCCAATACTATTAGGGTCGGTTCCCTGCATTCGTACTATTACAACATATCTGTCCTTTTCATACTTTCTTTGACAATACGTGCAATCTCCGAAGAGCGTTCACGTACCATCAACATATCGTGCATACATTATTCGTACATCATATATATTCATACATACATCATTCATACATCATACATATCAATCATACCTTTAATTACCACTTGACGGCACATGCAATATCCGAAGATCGTTCACGCACCGTCAAGCAATCATCATACATAAATCATACAAGGCATACACTTACCACCTAAGGTAATTGTATTAACTATCACATCGAGTATGCACACAGCCCCGAAAACATAACAAGGAAGTGGGGCTAGAAACTCACCTGAATGTGGTTACGTTCACCGTTAATAGTTATTCCCTTCTTGAGCTGTGCACGGCTAAGTGTATAATATTTACATGTATCAATTAACTATTACTATTCATATCGCATCTCTATCTTTATACAAACCACGACGAACGAGGGTCCGGGGGCAGCGCCCCTGGCAGCAGGGTTCTAGAGGCGGTAGTCCCTAGCGGGGTCCAAGGGGCAGAGCCCCTGGCTGGGGTTAAGCTGTCAGGTTAGCTTGGAAACATTTTATTTTCGTTAACTGTCTTAACACATCTTTCCTCAGGATTTTAAATTATTTTCTAAATTGCTAACTCATTCTCTATAACGAATTAAGCCTAATTCAATAGCTAATTCGTTATCCTTTGATCTGATTCGTTATGTTTTCTTCCTTAATTCGTTATCTTGATTCGTCATCTTATCCTCTGATTCGTCATTCTAGTTCGCTATCTGAATATGACTTGATTCGTGGTCTAATTCGTTATTGGAGCTTAGCGAACTGGTGAGTAACTAAAAATATTGACCGTTGACCCTAAATGTTGACCGTTGACCAAAATATTGCCCGTTGATCAAAATATTAACCGTTGACCCTAAATGTTGACCGACGACCCGTTGGTGACTTTTGACCAATTATCTAGACTTAAAATAATCATAAGATATTCATAGTCGCAACCTAACAATCGATCATGTAATTTGCAGTTAATCAATTTTCATGCAACCCTATGACTAAGCCATAGTTTTGCCAATTTCATTTCTCATAAGTAAGACCAAACATTTAATCAAATAATTTTAAATTGACCAGTAAAGTCAAATTCCAATATAACACAACAATCTTTGTACAAACTACAACTATTTTTACCAAATAGCATGTTGGATAAAGTTGGGCAGGTTTTAAGTCACCAAAACCTATTTTTCTAACCAGACAAAACATGCAAATAATTTACCGAATAATTCCAACAGATACTTTCAAGTATTGGGAACAACAAAAAATTTTCTTGTAATTTTTCAACACTCACAAACATCATGAAAATTCATACACTACAGCAACCTATTTTCAGCTACCTTATCAGCACAACAAAATGTAAAGTTTTTCTAAACCTTCCATATATGTCCAATTGATGCAAGACCAATTGGATTGGATTCTTAATTCAATTTATAACATTCCAAAAGTGGAATAACACCCATATCTATTTTCAATCTCAAGTTATACAATTTACAACACAGCTCAGAAAATTTCTCTTTCAATCAGGATTGCAACCCGATTTTGTAAATTAATATAAACTAGTCAAACAAAGTCCAAAAATTATGATTTTTGAACTTTTGAAAACTAGATTCAAATTAATTAATCATAGTGTCACAAATCAATCAGAAACACCAACGTATCATCAATTTATACAATCTATAATCTAAAACACTAAATCTGTCAACAAGAAAATTCAAACCAAAAGTCACAAAAATCATTATTATTATATCCTTATGATATTTAATCATCAAGGAACCATTTTTTTTATAACCAAATCTCATATATTTCATTATTTTACTGATTTATAAAATAATATTTATGTACAAAAGGTTTTCATATTTTCTTTTATGACAAGACACATAATTTCTTTTAAAACCATCAACTTGATCATCTTTTTATTTCTTATGATTACATGTGTTTGGATACTCAATCCCAAAATCCCAAATCAAAGAAACATAAACAAAATATATATTAATCATGCTTACTTACTTGCTTGATCAATGCTATATCACTATTTGTTCCAATAATCACCAACTTGATTATGATATTTTGAGAGTGTTTTAGAAAAATAAAATGTATGTGTGTGTGATGTGATATGGACGGACAAAAGGAAGAAAAGAAAAGTTATAACCTTAATTTTGTATTTACTCATCATTAACACAATCATTAAGACATAATTAATTTTATTAAACTTTAGGTTATGTCAGTTTTTATTACATGTAACATGTTATATTCTATTATAAACATTTTCTAGTAACTGTATGTTGTGTACTAGTCTTTTTGTTACTTGTCATGTAATATATCATAGGTTATGTTATTTTAATTATTCACTTCTCCTACTACATATAAGTATACAACAACTAATCATGTAGCATGTAACACAATTTTATCCACCACATATAATACATGTAACATATCATGTGTGACAAAATTATTATAACCTATCATATAACATGTGTGACAAGTTTATTATTCTAGTTATCAATAACTAGTTACTCTCACATAGGTCACCAAAGAGACCACTGACTCAATGTATGCATACATGACACTATATGCATGGGATTTCATTAACTTAGTTAACAGAACTAACGGGGTTTACTGACACAGTCAACAGGATTTAACTAAAAATGTCGGGTGTCATATCGGGGATTAGAAATGTTGAATGTATATTATATTCTGGAGTTGGATATTATAATATGTTTTTATACATATATTTATAAATAAAAACCGGAAATTTAAAATGGGTCGGATTTTCGGGTTTGAAAAGTAACGAATGTTACATAATTCGTTACAGAAGACTAACGAATGAGTTAGGCTCATTCGCTATGCCAATTCATTACGGAAGAGTAACGAATTAGCTACATTCGTTAAGTCATTCGTTAAGCGATTCGTTACGAAGAACTAACGAATTTGTTGGGCTCATTCGTTAGGCAGTTCGTTACGAAAGACCCTTTCGCTATGAAGGTTCATTCGTTATAATAGTTCATTCGTTATAAAGGTCCATTCATTAAGAAATAACGAATGAGTCCATTCGTTATGAGAGAACACATTTGTTAAGAAATAACGAAGGAGTCCATTCGTTAACGGACTGGATAATGAACTGGATGATGAACTAAAGTTTGAAAGAATGACAGAAAGGTCCCTAGACTTAGAATAATATAGATTAATGACAAGGAAACCCACGAACTTAATTAATTGATGAAAGATACCTTGAAGGGTTAAAGAGTTAGCAATAAAATATTATTAAAGAATTCTAATGAAAATTTTGTTAAGAACAGTTAATGGAAATAAAAATTTTCCAAGTTGACCTGGCAGCTTAACCCCAGCCAGGGGCTCTGCCCCTTGGACCCCGCTGCCAGAGGCGCTGCCCCGGGACCCTCGTTCGTTGAGGGTTATAATTAAACCAGAAATGTGATATGGGTAGTGATAGTTAATTGATACATGTAATTGTTATACAGTTAGTCGCGCACAGCTAAAGAAAGGAATAACCATTAACGGTGAACGTAACATTTCGCATGTGAGTTTCTAGCCCCACTTCCATGTCATGTTTTCGGGGCTATGTGCATACTCAATGTGAACGTCAATACACTTACCTTAAATGGTAAGTGTATGCTATAATTATTGATGTGATAGTATGTATAAATGTTATGAATGAATGCTTGTCGGTGCGTGAACGAACTTCGGATATTGCACGCATCGCTAGGGAAGGTGAGTTATGACAGATGTATGAATGATAAATGAATGACTATGAGTATGTATGAATTATATAATTACATGTATGTGTAAAGATGTGAATGTGTGGTATAAAGGAAAGAATGGAGCAGACCCTACTAATATCTGAGATAGAAGGGACAAGACCCTAATAATATATGAGATAGAGAAGGATGGGACCAGTCCCTGATAATATCTGAGATAGAGAAGAAAGGGGCCAGACCCTAATAATATCTGAGATAGAGAAGAAAGGGACCAGACCCTACTAATATCTAAGATGGTAAAGATAATTATGTATGTATTATGAAAGTATGAAAGTGTGATGATATGAAAGAATGTATGAAAGTATGAAAGAAAGGAAGTATATATATATATATGTGTGTATGAATGAAAGAAAGGTAACAGGCTCAGTATGTAATATGTATCTTCGGATACGTATGTATGTAAGTATGTGAATGTATTGTATGTTGCCTGATTAACTATAACTCACTCAGCGTAGCTGACTTTTAGTATTCACGCAGGTGAATAGACTGAGGCAGCTGGCTTGAGGGGGATACGTGGCATGATCTAAAGAGGCTGGCATCTGAAAGACTTGTCATGATGTTTTGATAATATATTTTATGTTATGTTTTAAAAAGACAAGTTATGAATGTTGTAATGAATGGTTGACCTTTATTATATTATTCCACGAAAGTTTTAATCAACTTTGATATTTGGAACTGTGTTTATGAGTAAATCCAACACCAAAGTAGGGCACCGGGATCGGGGCCTTACACACATGTGTAAATAGAATAATGCAACAACCATTGTAAATGTAAAGTAAATAGTTGTGGCTCCTTTTTATTTGGTAACAACCAAAATACTCGGAGAATGAGGCCCTATTCTACTAGCACAAGGCTAAAGTAGTTAGGGGTGCGTATGATCATACTCATTGAGGCTCCACAACAACATAAAAGTAAACACTCGTGCACATAATTAATTTGAGGCATAAACAAAGATCGAGAAAATATTCGTACAAAGACATAATGTTGAATTGTGGATTTGATAATGAGATCATAAAACAAGTAAGTATGAAAATGGTACGCATGTCACCCCCAAAAGTATAAAAGCATAAACAAAGATCACCTTTACTGAATTATGCTTGTTATGAGAGAACAATATTCACTTGAGAAGTCAATATTTTTTCGTTTATGTTTGTTTTATAGCCTCTCGTTATTCGTTTTTTCTTCTCAGAATATTAGTAAGAGTCTGTATTCACTGCAAAAGTCGAAAGTTTATGTATGTTAGTGTTATGAACATAGTCTAAAGTGTATTTCAATATGTATGAGATGCCCTATGCCTAATGTTACTATTGTAGTTAGTAGTAATGTTACATGTTCAATAGGTTCGTTTTCGGTCGCTTTGTGTACAGACCTATCATTCAGATAATCATAATTAATAGAATCTTTCCATTTCATCTCTACAACAACGCTACACAACAACGTATATTAATTTGTGATTATTTATCAGATAACTAGGTTAGAACCCGTGTGACACACGAGTTAGTGAAAAAATCTAACATGCACAAACTACAAATATAATGCTAAAAACAAATATAGTGTTTAAAATATTAGCAAAACTGAGACAAAAAAATCTTCTTACTCCCATAGGATCAAAAGTCTGCAACTTTTAACTCAAACGAACCAAACTTTCACAAATCCCTAAATTGCCCATGGACCAAAAACTGAAGAATTTTGACTCGCACTCAAAATCTTAACTCGAAACTAAATTTTTGATATGTTCACCCTATACATGTATAACCTTTAGTTTCCTAATTTTATGTTACAAAAATAAAAAATAAAAAATTCTATAATTATCCTCCAGATGCGAATTTCATTTACAATATGTTGCTGGTAATTTGTGGCTGACACTTGTGCTTAAAGAAAATGTAGATCTAGAATGGTCATCTTTAAACTTGATCATGATCTTAAATTTATTTCTTTGTTTTTTAAGTCACGAAAGTCCTGTTTCAACTGCTTCAAACATCAAACTCCAAAAAATAATAAATAAATAAAATAAAAAATCCATTTCTATATAAAAATATATGGAGCAAGAAAAACCAACTTCATTATTTTCTAATTCACAAAAGTCATCTTTTTACCCTTTTCAAACCAATTACTTTAAGGTAGATAATTATTAAATCTGTAAATAGTTTTTATAACATAAGAAATCATAATGTCTACATATGAAATTCTTGGTAGTGAAAAAAGAGTTAATATGAGAATGTTTTACAAAAAATTATAAACATGCCGGTTAAAAGTTAAAAACCAAAAAGAAAAAAAAACGCATTTTACTTATAAAGTGATTTTGTTTTCTTTTTTCCCTTTTGTTTTATTTGACAAGGAATTCACATAAAAATATATTTACGGTTAATTACAAAAATAATAGTAGACGCAAAAAATTGTAAGTAATTGTTCAGATTATGCTCGTTTGAGCCAAACTCATTTTTACTTAAAAATGCAATAACCAAATTTATTTTGAACTAAACATGAATCTAAGCCGGTCATTGAAAATTACTTATAATTAACTGTATAATAAGGGTGACATAAAGTTGCATTATTATGTGCAGACTGATAAGATATTTGGTAGGGGTTATTCTTTTTGTTATCACAAATCATCTCCTTAAAAACAATAAAAGTCCATAATTCTTCGAAAACAATCCACTAAGAATAAAAGTAATTCAAACATTGCATATTTGAGGACATTTACTCGTTAATTTAATAAACATTGAATCTTGTACTATATTAACTTGCTTTTTTTGGACATTTTATTGTGTATTTTTAAAGATAATATGTCTTTATTTAAATAATACTTATCGATAACTGATGACATACTTTATGTTTTTGTAATATATCTATAAGTAAATAATTTGTGTTATATATTGATCATAGAATTAGAGTTTCAATTGAAAGACAACGGATTACATATAAATCAATTACGTGAATCAGATTACATGATTCGGATTAAATGAATCGCATTAAGAAGATTGATCGATTGAACCTACTAATCGATTTAATCTGATTGAATATGTGTAGATGAATCGATTGACTCTGATTAAAGCTGTTAATCCGATTGAATATGTGAAGGTGAAACAGTTGATTATGTGAATCTGATTACAAAGGTTTGATAGTTACCTTGAATACTGATGAATTTTAATGTAATATGTATATGGTGATTGCAAGGGTTAGAACATGTGAATTAGGATGATAAAAATTTAATATGCATCACAAGTTTGATTTTGAAATTGAATTAAAATAATTAGAAAATGACATGTAAAAAGTTGAAGAAATTTGGTGAAAAATAAATCCAAGAATAGTAATAACTAAATTAACACAAAATCACCCTAAAATCTAGATATACACCACATAATATCCAAAAAAGTTTTAACATAGTAATCATAAACATAACTATACAAGAATAGTAATAAAAAAAAGTAAATGTATAGATAAAAAAAATAGAAATATTAAATTCTAATTGAAGAACATATATAAAACTGGATGGATGTAACAAACGTAACAGGTTGAATGTCAATGAACGAATGTAAACAAACATTAACGAACAAACCTAAACGAATACATTACCGGACATTTACGAACACAAATGGACGAACGTGGCCTCTATTCGTGTTTGTTCGTGAAGCTTACCGAACGAAATTATTTGTCCATATTTGTTCTTTCTAAAACATGCGAATATAAACAAATTTTTCACCAAACAGTTCGCCAGATGATCGATTAATTTACACCATATTAGTGTGGTTGTATTATCCATGTGGTCGTTCACTGCATAGCTCCGTTAACAATGCTGATGATATATATTTAATTTGAAAACATAGGGTATGTTTAGTATGAGGTAATGTAATGAACAAGGTAATAGAATGGACAAAAGAATGAAGGTGATCATTATCAGTTTATATTATTATATACATATTAAAAAGGAAAATTGTGTCAGTCTTTAAAATTCACTATTCATGAAATTCTCATTTCTTAACCTTACACGTGTTTAGATGATGAGTTTCTCTACCTTACACATGTTTAGATGGCTCATCATGGATCAATGTGAATATCTCACATATTACTTCTCCACTTGCTTTCTTCCACAAATAATCTTCATCCGGTGCCACTAGACATTCTTCGTATCTCCTGCAATCACAAACAAGAGGCGATATTTGACGTTGGCTGCGGCCGTTCATCGGCGTTGAGGTGGCGGCCTCCTTTTCGCATCCGTATTTTGTGGATTTCCGTTGTCGGCGGTTTCTTGACGACGCCTAAGGTATCGAATATGTCATCTCATCACCGGTTAATTTGAATCATTTGTAACCATAGCCTACCCTCATAGGCTTTAGCACCGGCTGATGCTCCCGATGGTTTGGAGACAGACAGAAGGGGGCGGAATTGGAAATGCTTACGGCGGCATCAGGTGGCCTCTGTTATATATTTTTACTCATTTATAAGGTCCCTGAGTTAACTATACAGGTGATGTTTCTCAGTTTGCCGTCCGTTCCGGTAGCCGGAGTCGTTCAACGACGCATATGGTATAGGGTTTTCACGTTGTCGGCTGTCGTTTGACTACGGAATTTACATTTGCCTTATGTGGTTGTTTATCTTTTGGGCCATTTTAGTTCATTCACTCGATGTCTATAATGATGATGATTATGAGACTTTTCTCATATGAGAGGTGCTACAAAATGTAATTTGTTCTTCAACTAACAAACAATGAACAACACTTATGTTTTTTTGTGTTGACTCAAATGACAATGAGCATTGGCTCATCTGCACACTGTGCAACTAAAGTCTACTGCAGAATTGCAATTATATAGGGTATAATGTGAACAAATCTTTTTTGTTTATGTCACTAAAGCTTCAACTTATGAATTAATATTTGATGATTATAAAATCATCTAAGAGGCGTGTTCAGATCTTGACTCAATGTTCGGAGGCGGTGATGATCATAAAAAGTGCTTGATGTTCGTTGTTTTGGCAGGGAAACCCTATATCGTTTGCAGCTGTAACATCCCGTTTTCTCGTTTCGGTTAATAAAATATGAGTTATTATGAGTCGGGTTAGCGTTGAGTCGGGCTAGTATTGGGTTAAATAGATATGGGTTATGGACTTAGATTTAAAAGGAAGGAAGAAAAGACCATGGGCTTGAGCCCATGCCCCATATTATATAAACCAAACTTAAGCATTAATCCATTCATTTTCCACTAACTCCATACACCATCAAAACCACACACTTAGCTCTCTTTCATCTTGCTTTCTCTCTCTAGCCGAAATCACCAAGAGAAACCGAGCATCAACCCGAGGTAATGATAGTATGATATTATGTAGATCCAAATCCGCTAGATTTAGTCACAAAACAGCGAGCCGGCACCTTTAAACCATTAAAATCATGAGATTCGGGTGGAATCGGGTATGAATCGAGCAAAAGATGAGCCTAGGGGTCACCCTAACTCAAATCTGGATCGAACGGGATGAAAAACGGTGTAAAATGGGGTAAAACACGCTTTTCCGGCCACCGCCTGGTTTTCCGGCACGGCGGCGCCGGAAAGGCGGCGTACGAGGTAAAGATGTCAGAGAATGTTCTCTGACATTCTGACGTAACCCTAGGTGCGCGTGCAACGAATTCGTTAAGTAATTCGTTACGGAGAGTTAGCGAATGAGAACTGGTTCGTTAGGCTGATTCATTATGTCAGTTCGTTAAGATAGAATAACGAATGAGTTTCATTCGTTAAGCAAATTTGTTAACCAGTTCGTTATAAGATCCAATTCGTTACAAGGACCAGTTCGTTATAAAGGTTCAATTCATTATAAGGTCCAATTCGTTATAGGGCTCAGTTCGCTATGAAGATCAATTCGTTATAAAGTAACGAATTAGCCAATTCGTTATGAGAGACAGAAGTAACGAATGAACCACAATTCGTTAAGGACTGGATAACGAACTGGAGTTTAATAAAATGACAGAATGGTCCCTGGACTTAGGAAAGAATGGTTTAATTACAAATAAGCCCTCGAACTTTTTAAGCTATCAAATTAAATAAGGATTTAAAATTCTAATGGAAAATGTGTTAAGACAGCTCGATCCCAGCCAGGTGTAAGGCCCCGTTACCGGTAACCCTACTTTCGTGTTGGATTTACTCATAAACACAGTTCTAAATATCAGAGTTAATTAAAAACTTTACGCGGAATATAAAACTTTCATAAAACATTACATATCGATTCATAATCATGTCTTAAAACATTTCTCTTGTCTTTCAAAATCAAAACATAACTTATAAAACATATCAGATCTTCAGATGCCAGGCTTTAGTCTTCTGCCATGTGTCCTCCACTCAAGCCAGCTGTCTCAACCTACTCACCTGCGTGCATACTAAAAGTCAGCTACGCTGAGTGAGTTCTAGTTAATCATACAATACCATACAATACCTTATTACATACATACGTACTTAACCTCATAACTTTCTTTCACACACACATAAGTACTCATGCCTTCATTCTTACTTACATACTTTCTTTCTTACTTACATACTTTCTTTACATTCATAATCATACGTTTTAAAGAGCCTTTCGCCCTATAACCTCACAGATATTATAAGGGTCTGGTCCCTAACATCACAGATATTATAAGGGTCTGGTCCCTAACATCACAGATATTATAAGGGTCTGGTCCCTAACATCACAGATATTATAAGGGTCTGGTCCCTAACATCACAGATATTATTAGGGTCTGGTCCCTAACATCACAGATATTATTAGGGTCTGGTCCCTAACATCACAGATATTATTAGGGTCTGGTCCCTTGTTTTCGAATATTAGTAGGGTTCGATTCCCTCTTCGTTACCATACAACCATACATCATACCTCGAGTATTATTAGGGCTCGGTACCCTTTTCGTAACCATACAACCATACAACCGTCATTTCCTTCTTTTATTAACTTTATTACGTTCATACACATAAACATACATATCATACTTGCCATATTTATAACGTTACAACCAGACAGTACGTGCAATATCCGAAGATCGTTCACGTACCATCAAGCAATCGTTCATACATATCATACTTACCATATTTATAACGTTACAACCTGACAGTACGTGCAATATCCGAAGATCGTTCACGTACCATCAAGCAATCATTCATACATATCATACTTACCATATTTATAACGTTACAACCTGACAGTAAGTGCAATATCCGAAGATCGTTCACGTACCATCAAGCAATCATTCATACATATCATACTTACCATATTTATAACGTTACAACCTGACAGTACGTGCAATATCCGAAGATCGTTCACGTACCATCAAGCAATCGTTCATACATAACATACTTACCATATTTATAACGTTACAACCTGACAGTACGTGCAATATCCGAAGATCGTTCACGTACCATCAAGCAATCATTCATACATATCACATATATCACATATGGCATACACTTATCACTTAGGATAAATGTATTAACAACACATCAAGTATGCACACAGCCCCGAAAACATAACAAGGAATGGGGCTAGAAACTCACCTGGATCCTGTGACGCTCGCCGTTGATCGTAATTCCTTTCTTTAACTGGGCTCGGCTAACTGTATAATATTTACACATATCAATTAACTACTACTACTCGTTTTGTATTTCTATCTATATATGACCCACAACGAACGGGGGTCCGGGGGCAGCGCCCCTGGCAGCGGGGTTCTAGGGGCGGCAGCCCCTAGCGGGGTCCAAGGGGCAGAGCCCCTGGCTGGGGTTAAGCTGCCAGGTCAGCTTGGAAAAATTTTATTTTCGATAACTGCCTTAACACATTTTCCATTAGGTTTTTAATTTATTTTATAAACGAACTTCGCTTCAGGCGAAGTTAAACCTTAGGCGAACTTGGCTTCAGGCGAAGTTAAACCTTAGGCGAACTTGGCTTCAGGCGAAGTTATACCTTAGGCGAACTTGGCTTCAGGCGAAGTTAAACCTTAGGCGAACTTGGCTTCAGGCGAAGTTATACCTTAGGCGAACTTGGCTTCAGGCGAAGTTAAACCTTAGGCGAACTTGGCTTCAGGCGAAGTTATACCTTAGGCGAACTTGGCTTCAGGCGAAGTTAAACCTTAGGCGAACTTGGCTTCAGGCGAAGTTAAACCTTAGGCGAACTTGGCTTCAGGCGAAGTTAAACCTTAGGCGAACTTGGCTTCAGGCGAAGTTAAACCTTAGGCGAACTTGGCTTCAGGCGAAGTTAAACCTTAGGCGAACTTGGCTTCAGGCGAAGTTATACCTTAGGCGAACTTGGCCGTAGGCGAAGTTATCCTTAGGCGAAGTTACGCTTGAAGGCGAAGTTCATCAGGCGAACTTAATCTTGCAGGCGAAGTTATCGCGCTGCAGATCTGTTTGCCCATAAATCCTTCGTTTCTTAGCCAAATAACTCGATTTTGGTACCCATGGAATCGTATGATCGGCGCCTACAAATCCCAACCATCAAATCGGCCTAAAATTGACGTTTTAGGGGTCCGATTTGGGCAGTTTGGGTTTCGGGTCCGGTTAACCCATCAAATCCTAACCATTTTCAGTACTATAAGCTTTGGTGGATTTGTTCTTACCTTACCAACTCAGATCTATCAACAAAATCTCGGGTCTCGGCTTCGAATCTTGATCGGTTAGTATGTGTGTGTTTTGAGGAGTGTGTGGAGTGTGTGTGGAGTTTGGTGAGAAATGAGATATTTTGGGATTTTGGGGGTATTTATATCCCTGAAATCCCATTCTCATTTATCCTATCTCAATTAATCCAAGTCCATGACCCGCTCCTACTCGATATTAATAATTAAAACGCGAAATCACTAACATAACTTTCTTTATTCAACATTATAAATTTTAGGATGTTACACCAGGGGTTCTGCCCCTTAGACCCTGCTAGGGGTTTCCGCCCCTAGACCCCGCTGCTAGGGGTGCTGCCCCCGGACCCCCAATCCTTGAGGGTTATAGTTAGACTAGAAACGCGATACGGGTAGTCATAGTTAATTGATACGTGTAATTGTTATACAGTTAGTCGCGCACATATAAAGAAGGTAATAACTATTAACGGTGAACGTAACCGAATTCAGGTGAGTGTCTAGCCCCATTCCTTGTTATGTTTTCGGGGTTGTGTGAATACTTGATGTGATTAGTTAATACACTTACCAGTTACCTTAAGTGGTAAGTGTATGCCTTATATGATTATGTATGAATGAATGTTTGACGGTGCGTGAATGATCTTCGGATATTGCATGTACCGTCGGGTGATAGTTTAAAGATATGAATGATATGTGTATAAAGTATGAATGATTGCTTGTCGGTACGTGAACGATCTTCGGATATTGCACGTACTGTCAAGTTATAATGTTATGTATAATATACGAACGATATGTATGTATGTTATGAATGAACGTAGGAGATAACAGGTACCGAAGAAAGGGACTGAGCCCTAATAATACTCAAGGTAGAAAGTGACCGGACCCTAATAATATCCGAGAAAGAAAATGGACCGAGCCCTTTATAAATCTCGAGGTAGAAAAGGGACCGAGCCAATAATACTCAAGGCAGAAGAAGGGACCGGACCCTAATAATATGAATGTATTGTATGTTGTATGATTAACTAGTTATCACTCAGCGTAGCTGACTTTTAGCATGCACGCAGGTTAATCGACTGAGACAGCTGGTTTGAGAAAGACACATGGCAGGATCCGAAGAGGCTGGCATCTGGAGATTTGTCATGATGTTTGAAATATTATGTTCTATGTTACGTTTTTAAAAGACAAGTTATGGATGTTGTAATGAATGGTTGACTTTTATATTATTCTGCGAAAGTTTTAATTAACTCTGATATTTAGAACTCTGTTTATGAGTAAATTCAATGTCCGATGTGGGGCACCGATAACGGGACCTTACAGCAGCGCCACAACGGGTTTTTCAAGCCTGAGCCAAAAAAGTGCCCATTCTTCAATTATGTTATAATAACTCAATTATGAACTACAAAGGAAATATCAACAATTATGTTTATTGTATATATATTTTGTTACAATTCATGATGAAGTTGATGTTATCATAAGATATGGGTCAAAGAGGACCTGTTGTCCCCATCTAAAATTGAACCTTTCTTAAACTTCTCATTTCATCATGTGATGATACCCCGTTATTTGGAATGTCGACATACATATGAACTGTATTGGAAATCTGAGCATTACCTGTAGACAAACACCCGAGCGTAATATGCGGGTATAAAAACTTGTTTTGTTTAAATAGTAACCAACACATATACTATTTTCATCAATTAATAGAGGAAATAACATAAGAATAATATAATAATTTAAATATATTTATAATTATAATTATAATATAATATAATAGTTATTTTATAATAGAAAAGTAACATCATTGTAATGAAAAAATAAGAATGATAATAAAATAAAATTTATAATATTAAACATTATTATTATTATTGACGTTTTTTAAATCTATTCCTTGAAGGATGAAAAAAAGAACGTTCTCTCAAGTAATGAGAAAATCTATAAATGGAAGGAATTATATATTTTTGAAATGATCCATTTAATCAAACATGCTTAATTTTAATCCTTTGGAATGATTCATTCATTCCAACATTCATTCCTTTAAACTAAACACTACACAAAGTTCAAATTAGAATACAATGAACCCAAGAGAAATCTCTGTACGACACTTTAATCGTTATTCACTCATTGTGTAAACATAAACACTAATAGGCTACAACTCAATTAGCTTTTGTTTTTTACTTTAACGTTGTATTTCCGAGTCTCATTTAAAGAGGGTAGGGGAAGGAAATGAGAAGAAAATGTGAAGAAATCATGTTCTAGAGATTTTTTATGGAGGGGAGAGAAAATGCTAGAAAAATTAAGTTCATACCCATCCTTCCAAATTGGAGATATTCGGAGAGAAAATATGTGTGTATAACATTAACTACTTATTAACTCCTAAATTTTCTTTCCTTTTCTTTCATTTTCATTAAACTCAGGAACATGAAATGAAGTGACACATTTTCCTCCCCCTCTTTTTCTTTTCTCTTTCAATTCTCCTCCCTTTCTTTTCTCTCCTTAAATGAAACTCGGAAACACCGTGTAAAAGTCAAAATTTGTTGCAGAAGTCGAAGAGCATGAATCTTTTAAATATGCATATGTTAAACCATAATATGGAAATGGGTTGGGTCGGGTTGTACCAAAAATAGCCTTTGTTCACTTATTTATGTTTTATATGTTTATGTTTTGGTTATTTTAAATCAATAAGTGTAGTTGTTGATTTTTTTTTTGTCAAGTCAAAATAGTCTAAAACATTATCGTCGCTTAATAAAAACCAACATTTGAACCAAATAGACCACTTTTAAAACGGTCTATTCTAACCGGTATCCAGTTTTATGTAAACCCATCATGACCATAATCAAGAAATATATTAATCAAATGAATACCAAAATAGATTGAATATAAGCATTGATGTTACAAGATATATACCAACTCTTAAACACCTTGCAATTATACATACCGACTCTTAAAGACCTTGCAATTAAATGAACCAACCCATCTCTTTAGATGCATATTCACATAGCAGGTTTCTTGTCCATTTTGAAGCGAATAATCCATGAACTAATCAATAGCGAATAAAAACAATTTAGTAATGGTTTCCCATTTAATATCAAATCTCTTAATTTTAATCTATAATCTGAATATTACATTACACTTTAAAGAAAAAAAACCACTGTATTTTCACTCTCTCTTTTAATTAATAAAATTTTTTATACATTTATCATTACATTTTTTGTCCTCCTCCACTCACAATACTTTCAACAGATACTAAAAAAATATAGAATATTAACAGTGTTTCTCCAAACTTACTCACGAGTCATGAATAATAACACATTCTTTCTCATCCACTCACAATCACACTAATAAAAATAGAGTACACACTTAGACAATATAGAGAATCTATTGTGAATGTTGACTTATCGAGTTGATATAGTATTCTGAGACAGGTTGAAATCAATCATAGGTAATGACATAAAAAAATAGTAAAATTGACAGGTTGAACCATTTCGACCCTTACTAAAAAATTGCCTATCCTGACATGAGTGCAAACATAATTTTATCTACACCCTTTGGTTAATATTTTTATGCCAAAAACGACTATCAAAAGTGATAATCTAAAGTTCTAAACTTATATATAAAAATGTAAGAACTATTTAATGTTAATTATACAAAGGTTAATAAAAAAACACAACTATAATGATATGAATATAGAAAATGGTCCTAAACCAAGGTATAATCAATTTCAAGAAAACAAGACAAATCATACATATTTTATATGCTAACGATAAAAAGGAGTTTACTGAACATTACTTGACGAGAGATTTCACAAAATGCTTTCATCGTTTCTTCTGAAGCCATTGCATCAATAAATGTCGCATCAAGTCCAACATCAGCAATAACGGGATTACGGGAATGGACATAGGCTTCGGTAAGTAGCTGACCTCCTTGAACCATTTTCTCCATAAAAAAATTAGTCATGTGAAGCCTAGCCTGGCATGGCAGCAGATATGCCAAAACCTGTATAGACAACCAAAGTACAATTAATGGAATCCATATAGGGAGAACTAACCATGTATAAACTACTTTTTGTAGGCAAAAAATAGTGAAGTTATGTTACAATATCAAAGATTTCACACACAACAACATGGTCGATATAACACACATCTGTTTTTTATTTTTACTTCCCATATGTTCCAAGATAAAACCAAACTATAATGACTTTCAAGGTCAAACTTCTGACTTCCAACATACAAAATAGATATATATAATTATGAACTTAAATTTTCCAATTAAGTACCACTTTGTTTCATTTACACAAGAACACCGCAGGCCTTATACAACAACATATGTCACACGCCTTGAAAGGTTGTCTGTTTTAGATTGATCAAGCGAAACACGCACCAAAATACAACACTCATAATCAAATCAATCTAAGATTAACACATAGCTAAACAGAAGTATAACAAAGACGACCATGATTCGAAAGCGAGAGCATTCAAGTGTAGAGCTAGGGCAAGTAGCGATGGCGATGTCGGACATCAGTGGTGTATCGCTAGCCGGATTTACACCACTGGTGTGATAAGAACACAAATCGAAAGCAGATAGCAAACCATTTACATTTCATAATCATGTATTATATAAGGAATGTTGAATAGAAATATTACAAAATGCAGTGTTAAACTTATTGCAATTTCCCATCTTGAGTTAAAATATGATTTGATTATATCAGAAATATAAAACAGTGATTATATTTTCCTTGTGATATTTCAGAAACCTGTTCCTCGTAGTGATGAATTCTAGGGTTTTGATGAAAAAGATTTAGGGTTTTGATCATTTGTGATGAGGATGTATGTTGATGAAGATTCACTGTAGAAAGGTCTTCAAAGCTTATCTTTCTAACCGGAAAGGAACCACCACCTATGGTTCTTGAAAGATGAAAACCAAGTATGATTAGTAGTTGGTCCTTCTCGCCAGAGAAAATGGCGGCAAGGGAACTTCGACTATAATTAGGCAGACGAGAAATGCTTTTGGAGTAGATGATGCGAGCATTTGATTTTAAAGGTTATTTGAGATGTTATGACCCGTCAGACCTATCAAACCCGGCCTAAATTAATGAGAGCACATCATCTAACAATACTATTACGTCCTGTTTTTTAACCATGGAAAGAAAAGAAAATAAGAGGGAAGGATAAGAAGGGGAATGGAAGTGATGGAATTTTTTTTAATTAGGTGTGTTCTTGAGTTGGAAGGAAATTAGAGGAAATGAAAGGATAACTATGTTCTTAAGTTGGATGTAATGAAAAGGAAAATAACACTTTCACAATTTTACCCCTCATCCTTAATAAGCAATCGTCTCTAAACACAAACACACACTTTTAATAAGCAATCGTCTCCAAAAAATAACCAACTAGTTTTAACAAGAAATGCAACCAACTAGTTCCAAAAATTTCAACTCGGTTTCCAAAAAAAACATGTTTAATCAAAAGTTTCAAAAAAAGTTTCAAATCTCATTCTCATGCTCTCATCATTCTACGTAACATATTCACACACTTGTTAAGAGGACAACCAAAAAGAGCCCATGCTTTTTCCGGGCGCTTAACCAAAAAAAGATACGCATCAACAACATTATATTATATAATAATAACCACTAACTACCGATTGAATCTACAATTACAGACGTATCGTCGCAACAATTATATTAATATTAAAGAACTTTAGAATAAAAATATAAACTTACCGAAAGGATTCGAGAAAAGCTGCGAGAACCGGTGGAACAAGACAAGAAGATTATGGGTGTTCTTAACCTAATAAGCAATGAAGAAGATGAAGGAACGGCAGAATAAGATGAGTTTATGAGTTTGATTATGGATAATATTGTAATTAGGTTTCGTTATCCTTAGTAATCAGCCCATTTTTGGGAGGATAATTTATTGGGAAAATACATCAATTTAATCCCTCTTAACTCCTCCTACTCCTTTCCTTTCCATCCTAAAAAAAAACTCAAGAACACTCATTTTTTAACTATCCTTAGTTTTCATTTCATTTCTCTCCTTTAAAAAAACTCAAGAACAGGGCGTTAAAGCATTATATATGATCCACATGACATCATTCTATGGCCTCCACATAGGACGTCACCTAGATATCATGTGTATACTTTCCTATTTAATCAATATTTCCTTTAAACAATAGAAAAAGCACGGGCCCATTTATAGTTCTTATAACCCATGACCCTATTTAAATGTAAGAATAAATACCTGATTAATTTTCAAATACAACCATCATATTCAAACCAAAATAATAAAACCCTAGCATTCAATCAAACATTCTCCTCTCCTTCTCCCTCACGCAAAAAATGGATTCTAGGAACCCAAATCAATCACCGTCGGTAGCATGTTATCGTCATAACTAAGGGTTGTGTTTAGGGTTTATTAGCCTAAAGCAAATGAAGAAACACTGATCCAATCCCCTTAACGGGTCTTGGATCTAATGAGTCTACAGGGTAGGATACAAATACAACCGACTACGATATGAGCACAACCTCCGGAAGTCCAGTGACAGAAACCTGCAAAACAAGCACCGTGAGCTCGTTACGGGAAGGACATGAGGGGGGTCTTCACAAAACCACCCTCCGACGTGAGAATAAGTACAGTTCTGATGGAGAGAAAGTACTTAAGTAATTTAAGTAGATAGTGGGGAGTGAATGTGTTACCTCATGGAGATTGTGAAGTATTTATAGCCGAAGAGTGTGGGAAGGTGATTGGGCCGGCTGCCCCTTTCTGAAAGATTCTCTCGTAACCGTCTGGACACGTGCCCTCATATGGTAGGTTGAGCTATACGTCCCATGTGCATGGTAATAACAACCTGGACATGTGTCTCTCTATGATAGGACGATATATATCTGGCCATGTGCACAATTATAACAACTTGACCAATTGTCCTCTATTAATTGGCTAATGGGTCACATATTCCTCAATAAATGATCTTGGAAAATCTTTAAGAAGGTAATTAGTTAATTACAGCTGTCCTACGACATTGTCTTCTGGTCATCTTGGCGGGTGGGGATACTACCCTACGGATGACTTCTGAGGAGGCCTGGATGCTTCCGCATATAGTTTCTAGGATGTACTCTTGTTCTTCCTTTATTGAGTCGCGCGGGTGATTCATTTGTTCCGCGGGTGACATATGAAGAGTTTTCCTTTGACCCGCGGGCGACTTAAGGGTATTTGGGTCTTTTTGGTACCCTGTCTCTATAAGTCCCCCCAGTCCATTGTTTCTTCCGCGTGAAGCTTTTATGCGGGTGAAATTTTGGACTTAAGATATGTTTTTGGGGATTTTTGAAATTTGCAAGTTGTGGAGAGATATTTTTTGTTGGTGTGGATAACGATGAAAAAGTACGAAGGGACATTCTGCCGGCTGTGGTACAGTTAATGTGACGTCTATGCCGGCTGTCACTGTACCCGACTGTTTACTTTTTCACTTTTTCGTTTTTCTCGCATGACGTGGCGCTGTTCCATTGGACCAATTATTTCTCTGTCCACTGTTCGTATCCCATCGCATTTATTGCGATGAGTATAAATAGCAGCAATTATCTTTCTTTTGAAGTTTTATCGCCTTTGATTTCTTATTTCTTCTTTGCTTTTTACCCTCGATTCTTCATTGAACCTTTGATTTTATTCAAAATTGCTCGTTGCTTTCCTTTTACTTCTGAACCGATGGCCAGCGATAAAAGGTTAACGCCTGATATTGACACGGTAGAGATTAATTGGGACAGACCTGAGTATGTGTAACACCCCGCGACCACAGCGGAAACGTAAACGGGATGCGACAGACAACTCTGATATCAACCGCATTGTATATAAATAAAACCGAATGCATTAATATACTTCAAAATTACATTATCTCATTTTTCATTTCCGTCTAGGTGATACACACATCATACAATACGGTTCATAATTCTATCTGCTATAATGTATCCTAACGTCCAGCACGCAATCCTTACACACATCAAGCACTTAGCACGTAATCAATCACTTTATCTTAGTTGTACCTGAAAAGCATGTGAGAAAACGGGTCAACTACGAATAGTTGGTGAGTTTCACAATTTGAGTAAACCATGATAAATCCATATCATAAGATAATATTATCGATGTAATTATGCTGAGCCCACAAGTGAGAACTCCGTTAATCCCAAAACATATCGATTAACCTCCGGGAACTCTGTTACCCCAGAATACTTCCAATAACCTCTGGGAACTCTGTTACCCCAGAAACACATCAAATTACCCCTGGGGACACTGTTAACCCAGAAACATATCTAATAACCTCTGGGGACACTATTAACCTAGAAACATATTTAATAATCTCTGGGGGCACTGTTAACCCAGAACATTTCTAATATCCTCTGGGGACACTGTTAACCCAGAAACATATTTAATAACCTCTGGGGGCACTGTTAACCCAGAACATTTCCAATATCCACTGGGGACACTGTTAACCCAGAAACACATTTAATAACCTCTGGGAACTCGGTTACCCCAGAACACATATAATAACCTCTGGGAACTCGGTTACCCCAGAACACTGTTTCGGGCCTTACACTGTTAGCAACTCAGACAATTACCATCTTAATTCATTACCGTACGATTCCCGTACAATAAACATTATATAAATACGTTCATTTCCATGCGATCAGCATGTACTTAAACACTTTGATAAAAACATGCTTTCCGCCCCGGGAAAATATTTAAAACAGTTCAGTAAAAAGGGGCTCGTGAAAACTCACCTTAGCACATGCAAGCAGGTAACAACAATCGATTTCAGTTAACACGTCCAATCTGTAATATGATCTCTACGATCGTTATTATACAATTATTGTTTATATAATCTTTAACCTTATCAATCGGTACATCTGGGGACACTGTTAACCCAGTACTGTACCTGTTCCGGGGGCAATGTTATCCCAGAAATACTTCTCCGGACTCAGATTGTGATGTCGTTTAGAGTTCCGTGGTCACAATTTCTATTAGTCGTTTTCTCGTTTTGCGTGCCTAGCACGAATATCCGTTTTATGTTTAAAAAAGGAGTTTGGTCACACACGACCCGAAAATAGTGGTTATCTGATAATTTGATTTAAAATGTGAAATTATAGCTCGGTTTAGACGTCCCGATTGGCCGCGGGACTCGTTTCCGTCTTTGGCGTACCGGAAACCGTTAAAATCGGTTAAAAATACCCAAATCATCCGACTTATTTTCGGATGATTCATTTTCACTTGTTTAACTCGATTATATGAAAATAGTCCATTTTTAAGGTTTTTATACACCAGTCAGCTCGCTTAAGCGAACTTCACCGGCTTACGCGTTTTCCTTTAAAAGTTTGATAATTAGCACAAATAGTTATCCGTTTACTCTCGGATCTTGAAATTTTGCACAAATCACTTTTTGACAGTGGGGAATTTTATAAAAATATTTCCAGAATTAATTCTTATATTTAAAATTTACTTATCTATTTTTAACCACCATTTAAACACTAAATATGTCGTAAATACCAAACGATCTTAGAAAAATCCCAAATTTCTCCTGGATGTCCCCTGGCATCCACATAGTCCCCTGTAATTTTTCCAAAACCAAAATCTTCTTTTAAATACCATTTTTACTAAAACCGAGCTAGAAATCCCTAGAACTCGTTTAACCTATAACTTAGACTTCTCCAACAGACCTCAAATTTTGTGTGTGACTTATACATGATATGAAAAGCTTATCCACAATTTTCCAGAATTTTTTCATGATATTTAACTATTTTTCACCATTTTTGGCCAAAACCGAGCATTAAATTCACCAAATATTCATCCTTCATCCAAAAATTACCAAAAATTCACAGAACTCATATTTCCATGTGTTTAACACCTCTGTAAAATTTCGTGACCTAACTCTAAACGACCAACAATCTGTCCAAAAACACATACACCGACAAAAAACCGAATATACCTTTCGTTTTCCGCCACTACAAGCTACAAACTCATCTTTCCGCCTTATCTACCACTAAATACAGAGCCTACAAACAACATACCACAATACCAAGCAAGTTACACTCACGATCAAGCCATTTCTTTCATGGTTTCGGTTATGATCCCAAAAACAAGGATTTAACCGTAAAAATTCGTTTTTGACTCGTTTAACTCATTTCTTGGACCAAGATCCTTTGTATAACCCGTATACATCACTTGATCATGCAAGAATCGGTTTCATCTCGGGTTTTCACCCATTTTTCATTTGAAACCTCATTTTCTTGAAAGAAAACTTAAGAAAAGAAGATAAACACGATTACAACTCGGTTTTTACCTTGTGTTCTTGCTTGAAAACTCGGGTTTTTGATCAAAGGTTTGAGAGAGTTGAAGGTTTGTTGAGTTGGGTGTGTGAAAAAAAGAAAATGAAATGGTTTGTGTGTGTGTGTGTTCCGACCGGAGGTAGTGAGGGGGTGGGGTGGGACCCACCTCTTCATTCTTGGCCACTCATTTGGATATCGGATATCCGGATAATGTTTTGGATAATCTGGTTCAGTTCGTTTCTCGGTTAAATGTTTAATTCGGCTTAAAACGAGGCTAAAACGGTCGTTTTTCGGCTAAAAATGAAATTTATATAAAACCGCTTTAAAAAACTTAAACCATGACTTCCATTAACTTAAAATACCATGTTATTAATTATCGCGCATCTTTTTCGGCTTGATCGATCATCTCTTGCTCGGTTTGGTATTAAAGGTTTCGTTTAACGTACCGACGTACTATTAAATCGAAATCCTTTTTCTGTGCTTTAATCCACTTATCCCGAAGCTTTAATACTTCGTAACATCTCTAAATATCATATATCACGTCTATAATCGAACCCTCGATTCATTCGGGTTTCAATAACTATCGATCGTTTGATCGCATAATCAATACGGTGAATTATATATTCACGTACAATCAATACAATGAACCATGTATTCTCGTATAATTACCATGGTAACCCGTGTACCCGACATTGTATATGACGTAACTAACGTCTACCGGTTAAGGTATCCCTGGTTTCGTCGGAATCGTTACATTCTCCCCTCGTTAAGAAATTTCGTCCCCGAAATTTTACACGCCCACTAACCCCTTCCGAGAGAAAGGTGGGGGGGGGGTTTCCTTCAGAATTCACCCTCGCGTTACCATGTATAATCTGGTCTTCGCTATGAATTCCACTTAATCTTAATTAACAACGCTTGGTATGTTCAAACTGTTTAGTTTTCCCGTCTACTATCTTTACGGAATTAATTATGATATCAAGCATGTCCTCTGTGAGTACCTCTATTACTAGTACTCTCGTTGCCTCATCGCTTAGGCACTTTTCAATCCGTATACATGGCAAAACATCATGTGTAGTACTTAGTCCCTGGAGTACTTTGATCGATAAACTAAATGACCTATCATGGAGATAGTTCTCATGGGGTCCAATATATTAAGAAGCTATTTTCAGTTTTGCCAAACCTCACATCACTTCTCTCTAAGGTGATGCCTTAAAATGCCTTGTCACCTCTATTTAGTGACAATGGTTTCCTTTAAACGTTGACATAAATTATTTGCCAATCCTCGCGCTACTTTCAACTTCCCTTAAGCATTATAAATCCGATTGGTTGATTCTCGAATCAATCCAAATATTATGGCTTGAGTGACGCCCATTTTCGATTTAACAAATTGGTGATAATCACTTCACCCATAGAAAGCTTCAAGCTCTCAATGCTTTCTTCCCCGCCTTCCAATAATGGAAGTAGGATGACTATTTTGATCTGAGATAATTGAAAATGGCACTCCACGACGAGATACCAATTCACCATCAGGAATTTAGGCAAGAATTCATTGTGGTAATCGTCGTAGATTGGAATGAAATGCGAGGATTGGTTAATCGATCCGCGATTACCCAATTTTCCTCATGCCTTTGATATATCTTGGGAATTTGCATCCCGAAAACCAATGTAATTTATTCCCACTATCATTGGTGAATTTTTCTGTCATTGTGGCGTTCCCAAGGGTTTTCGGTGTGCAGACTTATCTTTCGCATAACTCAATATTCACCAACATACGTAACCATATCTTTCTCCAAACTCGACCATTAATAAAAATCCTTTCAGATATCCGTATCAACAATAATCAAATCCAATCCTGGATGTATGGATTATTTCGATCTATGCTCTTTGTCCATGATTAATTCACAAAGGTCATGGGGGGTCGGGACCCAAACCCGATCTTTGAAATAGAGAGTTTCGTCCACGCGCTGTCCGAAATTCCTTTCGTTGCCGTAAAGTTCCTCCTTTTCCAAATGTCCCTCTTTCAACGCCTCATATTTAGTTCTTTCTGATCGAATATGTGTTGCAAACTTTTATGATCGGTGAAGATGGTGCACTTTGTACCGTAGAGATAATGTCTCCACATTTAAGTGCATAGATAACCGCTCCCAGTTCTAAGTCGTGAGTAGTGTAATCTTACTCGTCTACTTTTAACTGTCAAGAAGCATAGGCTATAACCTTAATATACTGCGTCAACACGCATCCTAACCCTTTACGCGATGCGTCACAATACGCGACAAAACCATCGTCTCTATCGGGGAGACTTAAAATCGGCGCTTGGTACAATTTTAACGGTTTCTATCTTATTTGGATCTTTGCGTAATCCTTGTTGCTTTACAACATGACCAAGGGATTATGCCCTCTTTATTCAAAATCACATTTCGAAAACTTCGTGTATAGCTCATCTTGCTTTAACACTTCCATAATTTTCCTTAAACGTCGTTCGTGCTCTTCTTTATGTTGCAAATATATCAAAATATTATCAATGAGTGCTATGACAAATTCGTCAAAGTAAGGTTTACAGACTCGGTCCATGAGTTCCATGAATGCTGCCGGCGCATTTGTTAGCCCAGAAGGCATAACTAATAATTCATAATGGCCGTAGCGAGTCCGAAACGCTGTTGTTGCAACGTCCTCTTCTTGGATTTTTCATTTGGCGATAACTATATCTAAGATCAATTTTCTAAAAATAAATCACCCTTTGCAGTTGGTTAAACAGATCGTTTACTTCGAAGAAGTGAATACCTATTCATGATCGTCACTTTATTCAATTTTCCGTAATCAATACATATCATAACACCTTCGTCCTTCATTTCTCAATAACACTGGTGCACCCCATGGTGACTAACTAGATCGTATAAAACCTTATCCAAAAATTCTTGCATTTCAGACGGTGCAAGTCGGTATGGTGCTTTAGCAATAGGGTCAGCTTGAGGTATTAAATCGATTCTAAATTCGACCTGTCGGGTTGGCGGTAATCCAGGAAGTTCTTCTGGGAAAACTTGTGGAAATTCGCGTACCATAGGGATATCTTCTATATGTTTTCTTTTAAATACTTTGGCAATCGCGTTTGTTAAATACACCACGTCTTCTTGTCGTAAATATTATAACATCTCAAGATGAGATTAGAGTGGTAACATAATACCGTACACTTTTCTCTGTATCAAATCGCTTCATCGTCCGAAGGAGATCTTCTAATCATCTTCTTTTCATATTTGATTTCAGCTTCATGTTGAGTTAGCCAATCCATGCTAACTATTACGTCAACACTTCTTTGTTTTTACTGGTCGTAGGTCGATAAGGAAAGTTAATCGTTCAGAATAATAGGACAATTCCGTACAATTTAGTTAACCAATAGGTGTTTACCGTTAGCGATTCTACAGTATAGGGTTCTATAGTTTCACTAATCGGTATCTTTCCAAAGGGTAGGAGGTTAGCAGGAACTAACTTCTATCGGCGACCATAAAAATATTACTGGGGTCCATTGAGTTAAAACTACAACATACTTAATATCCCCTTTGAATCACGACGTGCTTTATTCGAATTCTCGGCTCCTTGCTTGATCTGAGGTTGATGCTTGTCCTGAGGTTCGTCTTCCAATGACACCTTGGTTCACTTTGGGCATTTTCTCTTGAAACGTTCTGTACTGCCACATTCATAGCAAGTACAACTGTTTGGTATAATTTGGTTTCTTTGGATGGATTGTTATTGAAGTTGTTGGGTTCGGAGTGGTTGTACATGAATGGGTTGGGGTTGCCGGTTCACATGGCTTCAATTGGTTCTACAAATGGGGCATTACGTCCATCTTTACCACACCTGTGGCCTACTATCACTCGACATTCTTCTTCCTGCCGATAACCATATTTTCCACATTTAGGGAAGGACCCTTCATGCGGTTCATGTTTTCACACCAGAACTAGTCTTGGTATAATTCTGGATTGTAGGACATGCCTACTTATTCACAAGTCTATCTCGTACTATACCTTTATCATTCCTCTTCTTTAACACTCGACATCTCACCTAACGTCCTTCCAATCAACTTCTCATAGAGTCAAATATATCAATGTTGGCTTGTGACACAACCCTTCCAAAGGTTGCATATTTTACAGGGTTGACTATACTCCTTATCGATGGAGTTCGTTCCCAATATAGCGCTCACTTCGCTTAATTTCAGGAGTAATTAGCCAATTTACCAGACATGACAATTCCTTCAAACGATTAGCGTGCTCTAAGTGATCAGCACACAACATTTTTATCTTTCATAGCTCATTTTCCAATCTCTGAGTTTAATTACTTGAATAAAAGTGCTCTGGAATAAGAATTTTAAATCCTGACCATATCATCTGAGCAATAATTTTTCTAACTATAATTTTGTACCATCGTGTTCCATCACGATACAACATAATCTACCAACATATCTGTAGCATATTTCACTACACAATGTTCTAGACTCTTACCAATATCCTTAACCATTTCGATCTTTTCTATCCACTCGCTAATCTATTCCATCCTTTACCATTAGTCAACTATTAATAATCCCTTTAACACAACCAACAAACATATCCTTCATACTGGATCTAATTCATTACGACTACTATTCATGTTTAGTTTATAACTAACACTTGTAGTCATATTATTATTCGGTGGAACATTATCACTCTTAGCAATAACACTAAGAATTTAAATATTCATATTCATGTGATTGCTTGATCTATAATTCCGCGATCACATTTGCATCAACACTAGCAGTGATCTGTGATACGACATCCGGTATCATCATCTGCTATCTTTGAGCAATCATCTGAATCAAATCAATCTCCATCATTGGAGTTACTCTTTTTATGTCATTCTGCCGTACTCATCCCGTACGCAGTAATCAATACTAATCTCACCATATAACTCGTTACCAGTTCAATCATAACAACAGGTACACATACACACCAAATATTATCACATATATTACACATACCGGCATCTAGTATATATGTCCCACAAATATAATAACATATGGACTTAACCTGACATCGGTTAACGTTTAAATATGTTTCATAACCCTTGTCACCAACTGACATATAGACCTTTCTCAACAAAGATCAATGTTTAATATGCTTGATTTCAATATCCTTTTGCATGTCAGCATAACCGATACATGCTCACCGTGAGCACCGAACGATTACGTACCACGGAGTTATAATATCCGTGTCTATTCGTATATCCGGCATACACAGTATACCTCCTACGAACGAACAACCAACTATGCCATAATGATTCCAACACTTCTTTGTGTATAGGTAATCATTCTATTCGAGCATACATAGGTGTAACCATCTAACGGATGTAAGGATAACATAGGAAGTTATTAGAATAGGCGGTACCGGTGTTGGTAGGGTATGGGATTTATCAATTTTTTTTTGTTTTTTTTTTTTTTTGGTTGGGAGTGACGGTTACTAGACATTTCTGGTTAATGTCAAACGGGAGATTTGATTTGGTACCATCATAACTATAACCCGAAAAGTCCGACTTATCACCAACCGATGCTCTAGAAATTTCAGCATCCTCGGTACTTTTTATTATCACATCCCCCGGTTCCTTATCCGGGTCTTATTTCCCAATACTTGAACCCACAAGATATGCACACGTATATATATATATATACACACTAGCACATATAAATAATATTATATACTGTACACATGTGTTGCCATTTTTACCTATTAATGTACCCCGTGACATTCCCCTGAATTCCTTCGTGCGGACAAGTCTGTTATTATGTTCCGGACCAAAATAACTCACTTGTTCATCCAAGTTCATCCAGACCTCGTCACTATAAATTATTAGTTGATATTCAGATCCTATAACACTTGAGCTACTGGTTATATTTTAGGTATCTTTTAAAGACATCCTAATTCTTTATAACCAACGGCTCTGATACCAAGTTTAGTAACACCCCGCGACCGCAGCGGAAACGTAAACGGGATGCGACAGACACTTCTGATATCAACCGCATTGTTTATAAAGAAAACCGAATGCATTAATATACTTCAAAATTACATTATCTCATTTTTCATTTCCGTCTAGGTGATACACACATCATACAATACGGTTCATAATTCTATCTGCTATAATGTATCCTAACGTCCAGCACGCAAACCTTACACACATCAAGCATTTAGCACGTAATCAATCACTTTATCTTAGTTGTACCTGAAAAGCATGTGAGAAAACGGGTCAACTACGAATAGTTGGTGAGTTTCACAATTTGAGTAAACCATGATAAATCCATATCATAAGATAATATTATCGATGTAATTATGCTGAGCCCACAAGTGAGAACTCCGTTAATCCCAAAACATATCGATTAACCTCCGGGAACTCTGTTACTCCAGAATACTTCCAATAACCTCTGGGAACTCTGTTACCCCAGAAACACATCAAATTACCCCTGGGGACACTGTTAACCCAGAAACATATCTAATAACCTCTGGGGACACTGTTAACCCAGAAACATATTTAATAATCTCTGGGGGCACTGTTAACCCAGAACATTTCTAATATCCTCTGGGGACACTGTTAACCCAGAAACATATTTAATAACCTCTGGGGGACTGTTAACCCAGAACATTTCCAATATCCTCTGGGGACACTGTTAACCCAGAAACACATTTAATAACCTCTGGGAACTCGGTTACCCCAGAACACATATAATAACCTCTGGGAACTCGGTTACCCCAGAACACTGTTTCGGGCCTTACACTGTTAGCAACTCAGACAATTACCATCTTAATTCATTACCGTACGATTCCCGTACAATAAACATTATATAAATACGTTCATTTCCATGCGATCAGCATGTACTTAAACACTTTGATAAAAACATGCTTTCCGCCCCGGGAAAATATTTAAAACAGTTCAGTAAAAAGGGGCTCGTGAAAACTCACCTTAGCCCATGCAAGCAGGTAACAACAATCGATTTCAGTTAACACGTCCAATCTGTAATATGATCTCTACGATCGTTATTATACAATTATTGTTTATATAATCTTTAACCTTATCAATCGGTACATCTGGGGACACTGTTAACCCAGTACTGTACCTGTTCCGGGGGCAATGTTATCCCAGAAATACTTCTCCGGACTCAGATTGTGATGTCGTTTAGAGTTCCGTGGTCATAATTTCTATTAGTCGTTTTCCTCGTTTTGCGTGCCTAGCACGAATATCCGTTTTATGTTTCAAAAATGAGTTTGGTCACACACGACCCGAAAATAGTGGTTATCTGATAATTTGATTTAAAATGTGAAATTATAGCTCGGTTTAGACGTCCCGATTGGCCGCGGGACTCGTTTCCGTCTTTGGCGTACCGGAAACCGTTAAAATCGGTTAAAAATACCCAAATCATCCGACTTATTTTCGGATGATTCATTTTCACTTGTTTAACTCGATTATATGAAAATAGTCCATTTTTAAGGTTTTTATACACCAGTCAGCTCGCTTAAGCGAACTTCACCGGTTTACGCGTTTTACTTTAAAAGTTTGATAATTAGCACAAATAGTTATCCGTTTACTCTCGGATCTTGAAATTTTGCACAAATCACTTTTTAACAGTGGGGAATTTTATAAAAATATTTCCAGAATTAATTCTTATATTTAAAATTTACTTATCTATTTTTTACCACCATTTAAACACTAAATATGTCGTAAATACCAAACGATCTTAGAAAAATCCCAAATTTCTCCTGGATGTCCCCTGGCATCCACATAGTCCCCTGTAATTTTTCCAAAACCAAAATCTTCTTTTAAATACCATTTTTACTAAAACCGAGCTAGAAATCCCTAGAACTCGTTTAACCTATAACTTAGACTTCTCCAACAGACCTCAAATTTTGTGTGTGACTTATACATGATATGAAAAGCTTATCCACAATTTTCCAGAATTTTTTCATGATATTTAACTATTTTTCACCATTTTTGGCCAAAACCGAGCATTAAATTCACCAAATATTCATCCTTCATCCAAAAATTACCAAAAATTCACAGAACTCATATTTCCATGTGTTTAAACACCTCTGTAAAATTTCGTGACCTAACTCTAAACGACCAACAATCTGTCCAAAAACACATACACCGACAAAAAACCGAATATACCTTTCGTTTTCCGCCACTACAAGCTACAAACTCATCTTTCCGCCTTATCTACCACTAAATACAGAGCCTACAAACAACATACCACAATACCAAGCAAGTTACACTCACGATCAAGCCATTTCTTTCATGGTTTCGGTTATGATCCCAAAAACAAGGATTTAACCGTAAAAATTCGTTTTTGACTCGTTTAACTCATTTCTTGGACCAAGATCCTTTGTATAACCCGTATACATCACTTGATCATGCAAGAATCGGTTTCATCTCGGGTTTTCACCCATTTTTCATTTGAAACCTCATTTTCTTGAAAGAAAACTTAAGAAAAGAAGATAAACACGATTACAACTCGGTTTTTACCTTGTGTTCTTGCTTGAAAACTCGGGTTTTTGATCAAAGGTTTGAGAGAGTTGAAGGTTTGTTGAGTTGGGTGTGTGAAAAAAAGAAAATGAAATGGTTTGTGTGTGTGTGTGTTCCGACCGGAGGTAGTGAGGGGGTGGGGTGGGACCCACCTCTTCATTCTTGGCCACTCATTTGGATATCGGATATCCGGATAATGTTTTGGATAATCTGGTTCAGTTCGTTTCTCGGTTAAATGTTTAATTCGGCTTAAAACGAGGCTAAAACGGTCGTTTTTCGGCTAAAAATGAAATTTATATAAAACCGCTTTAAAAAACTTAAACCATGACTTCCATTAACTTAAAATACCATGTTATTAATTATCGCGCATCTTTTTCGGCTTGATCGATCATCTCTTGCTCGGTTTGGTATTAAAGGTTTCGTTTAACGTACCGACGTACTATTAAATCGAAATCCTTTTTCTGTGCTTTAATCCACTTATCCCGAAGCTTTAATACTTCGTAACATCTCTAAATATCATATATCCCGTCTATAATCGAACCCTCGATTCATTCGGGTTTCAATAACTATCGATCGTTTGATCGCATAATCAATACGGTGAATTATATATTCACGTACAATCAATACAATGAACCATGTATTCTCGTATAATTACCATGGTAACCCGTGTACCCGACATTGTATATGACGTAACTAACGTGTACCGGTTAGGGTATACCTGGTTTCGTCGGAATCGTTACATTATGAAAAGCTACTTCATACTTATGGTATTTCACCGGAATGGGAACCGGAGTTCCCTGCTGCCGGGTCCGTTGCTAGTATGCCTCATGCCGACAAGATGGTAGCCTATGCCAACTTCTTCACTCATGGGAATCTTCGGTTTCCGATTGTCACACCCTCACTTAGGGCCTAGGCGTGTGACCAATAGTTGGTACCTATTTTGAAAATACATCAGAGTTTTAGCGGAAGTCTTTAGTTTATAATAAAATATTAATTTATATTTTGTAACATTAGTTTATTTGTAAAATCTTTATTTATAATAATAATATTTGATTTATTATAAAGCTTTTCGAATAATAAATATTCGAGAGTTTGATTTGTAAACCTCGTTTGAATTATAAAACTTGTTTAAATATTGTTTGCAATATTTTAATAATTTTAAAACTGAGTCATCTCTACCTTGCGAGTGTTTATCTCCTTGAATGGATCTAATTCCTTGCTACCTGTACTAACTTTTATATCCTGTAATCATGGGGGGAAATACGCCAGCTATATGCTGGTGAAACGTTGACTCTAAAAACATTTTATAAATCTTGATTTGACTGACAAGATAGTTTTCAAGAAACAATCTCAGCAGATGCGTCTATTATTTCTGGGATTGTGCCACTGCCATACACACACAATTATGGTTCTTTGGGAATTGACAACCTTTGGAGAACTTTTATTATGACCACTAGTCTGCGGCCACGTAGCCTTGACTATAGACTAGATTGATTATGTTTGGATCCAGACACATGTGTACTCGGTCTGAATTATCTTGTATTTTAATAGGGAACACGTAATCCCATAAATCTTTATTTGACTGTCTTTGTTAAGATAAACAACCCGTTTATCTTGACTGAAAAAGGTTTAACGTATTCACCTATGACTGTCTCATCTGAATGATGTGGTGATCTCGTTTGAAAACCTTTGTGAATGAATGAATGATTGATTGAATGATTGACCTATAATAAAATAAGTTTATATAAATACCTAGATCGTCTTTTAATCCGGCTACAGACCTTTAGTCTAGTTTTGATAGCTTAAACCTTGATTGATCTTTTGTTTGAATGAAATATTGTGATATGAAATCTTTCTCTATATTTGCTAACTATGTGATATGTTTCTTCTTCAGGAAGAAACGTCAATTATCTCTATCCTTTGTTAATATCTTATATTTCTTAAAAATGAAGAAATAATGTATTAACTATATCCTTTAAAAATTCTATCTTTCTTAAAGAAACATTATTTTAATTTATTAATTATATTTATAATTCTTTGATCAAGGTATAGGTTATACCCCTGACAAGGGTCTAAGCCTTTATTATTTTATTAATATTTTATTCGGGCAGAACTCTTACATTGCTTAGCTTATTATTTTTCTAGATTCTCGGGCAGCACTTCGACGTTTGCACGTACTTTGAGAATCTTGATCAACAACTCCTCGGCACGAAAATCGAGGCAACGTTCGGGGGTTTGCCGGGTCGTGCACGTACTTCGAGGCAGAATATCGGGTCGGCACGGTTTACGAGGTCGTCACGCGTTACGAGGTCGGCACGCAAAACGAGGCCGATTGTCGGGATTGTCGGTACGAACTTCGAGGTGTCGTCGGTATATGGTGCGGATTTCGAGGTTAAAATTGTCGGGTCGGTGGCACGGAAAACGAGGTAGAGAGAGAAAGTTTCTAGAGAGAGAGAGATTTTGGTGTGCAAATGAAGGTGCCAAGAACCCCTATTTATAAGCTGAAAAACGAACCTATCGCGGTACGCGATTGTTGATGAAAACCCGTCGCGTATCGCGACGTAGGTTTGATGAATCACCAGTAGCGTCGCCACGTGTCGAACACGGTGCCACGTGGTGACACGTGGCAAGACATGGTGCCACCATGTGACACGTGGCGGGGCACGTGTCACCTCGTCATGCCTTTATGCCACGTGGTGACACGTGTCATCCTGTCAGACCTCGTCATCGAGGTACGCGATGACGTTGGGTTTTGGTTCGTCGCGTATCACCGTCTGCCCATTTCTTGGGTTTTGAAAACATACCCATCGCGGTACGCGATGAGCCTCCTTCTGATCCGTCGCGTATCGCGATCGGACAGGAGAACATAATTTTCTCTTTTGGTCCTTGGACTTTGCTATTTGGTATTTTTAGTCCAAAGTTTTTGTGATGTTACATCCTCCCCACCTTGGAATGAATCTCGTCCTCGAGATTCGTTGTGAGTGATTCTTTGCTTATTGATTTGCTATCAGACTTTTTCTAATCTTCTTGTTTGAGCTTAACTTGAACTGTTTGAATAATTGCAATTCCTTATATTCGTCGTTAACTTACATCTTTGGGTGACGTATTCAGTCAATAGTTCAGAAAATCATAAGTAATTGTAAATTGTTAAGCCCAGTGGCCAGTTGTGTTTAACTATTTACCTTACCTTTGTATTCTAAACATTTACTGATGTTAACAAGATTGCTTTTTGAATTCAGTCTATCGAATTCTTTTACTCGTCTCGATTTCTTTCAAGGTTTCCATACTTGAGTAATAATATTCTTTTACTTCTCGATTTTAACGGATTGTTTCCGTTTATTTCTATCAGTTATACTCTTGAACCTTTAAAGTTCGGATAATTGATTTTCCTCGAGTAGACATATTCTTGTGTCCGAGTTTAATTCATTCCTTTCATCTTTCTTTAGATGATTGTTTTCGTGTATTTCAAAAATTTTACTCTCTCTTTTCCTTTGCGTGTAAGCATTCTTGTGTAAGACACGATCTATATGCTAATATCTTTCTTTATATACATTAGGGATTTAAATACCCTTATACGATTACAAAATTTCTCATTTTATAACGAGATTACAAGCAGTTTACAAGAGTTAACTAAACTATTAGTTATTTCTAATGCCTTTGGATCTTGAACATTCAGTTGGCATACTCTTGTCTACTTCTATTCTTGGTTGGATGCATCTTGTATGTTTAACATATTAGCCTTTCCTTTCTTAGCACCACTTCCAATAACGTTGTTTGTCTTATTCGGACATTCTGAGCTGAAGTGTCCGTTTTCTCCACAATTAAAACATACAACTATTTTCCTTTTGCAATCGTCTTCTGAATGACCGAGTTTATTGCAAAAGTTGCATGTGATTAATGGAATATTTTTGGGGAAGTTTGTTGGTCTTAAACATTTCCCGTGATGTCTCTTGCCACAGCTTTGGCAGATTGGTCTTGTATATTTAAAAGACCCTTCCTCCTTTTCTTTCCCTTTCTTTGTTTTCCTTTCCTCAATTTCTTCTCTCTTTCCCTTGTCATTCTTATCCTCTTCTTGATTTCTGATAAGACCATTCATAAGATAACCGGCTAATTACACGGCTAAATCAGCGGTTTGAGGCAAATGAGATCTTACCATATCTCTAATTTCCCGAGGTAAACCCCATATGTAGCGGGTTACTTTGTTGGATTCGGGCATTACCAAATGTGGTACCAATCTACAATACTCATGAAACTTAGTATTGTATTCTCCGAGATTAGTGTCTTCCACCTTGAGGTTCAAAAACTTTGTTTGAATAAGATCGATTTCATGCATGGGAGAGAACTTTCGTAACACCAGTTCTCTGAATTCTTCCCACTTCAATTGGTACATAGTTTCTCTACCCTTTGACATGATCAGGGTATTCCACCACTCCAAAGCCTCACCTTTAAAGTATTGAGAGGAGTATTGAATCTTTTGAATATCAGTACAATTGCTGATGATAACAATGGACTCGATTTCTTCAAGCCATCGTACAGTTGATATGGCACCTTTATCGCCATAGAATTCTTTTGGTCCAAATTCCTTGAAGTTCTTAAAACTACTGCCTTGAATTACTAGTTGTTTCTTGAATTTACGATTGAGTTTTCTCTCAGCGTTGGAGCTATGAACACTTTCTTCATGATGAGAAGGTTTCTTATACGGATGAGTACTTGATGATTTATTGAATGTTCTATTTTATGTTTGTGTGACCCTTCTTTCATTGCATCGATGAAGGGAGTCATTGCATTATGAATCATGTCTTGAATTTTTACTAGATACTACTCAGGAATCTCCTGTGCAGGTTTTGTCGTATCCTTGTTGCTTCTATGAGTTGAAGCTTCATCATTTGATTGTTTGGATTCGACATTCTGTAAACATAATAGATTTTAGTATGAACCAAATTCTTTATTTATATACTAACAATAAAATGTTTGTTACTAGTGTGTGACATTCTTATTTATTTGTTTATAGAATGTTTAATTAAGTTTACCGCATTTTGAGTATATTTCTTTCTAATCTTTCTTGAGATTGTTCGTCTCGTAATGACACAATCTAATTGTTTACTCTTTGTTTTGAGAATTTTGAGATAAACGTATAAAACGATAATTATATTTTCCAAGTCGATCAATACTTTCTTGTTGTGTATTCTTGAAGTGGTTAGTACAAACCTTGTGTACAAATAGACCACGAGAATTTCTATACTTCTCTTTCTAGGTCTGGTTCTTTTAATCTTTGCTTAATTTGTCCACCTGAACTTTGCCTTTATTTATAGCTATTACTCTCATACTTCCAGATGTACCTGGAAGAATTATCTTGAGAGTTTGTGCAATCTTTTCTTGACATAATTCCTTAAAAGATACATTACAAATTACGAGGAAATTTAAATACATCTCTTATTTATGTTGTTACAAGATTGCACGATATTTATTACAATTGCATTGTTTACAACTACTAAGAATTCTTATTTCTTCCATCGAATAATCAGCTTCTTGATCTGGTTGTCATTCTTGGTATTTTCTACTTTCTCCTTTTCTTTTTGCCTTTCCTTAGCATCTATTGCTTCAGTTAGTTTGGTGACATTGGCTTCATAATGAGTTGGATCATCTTCAATGTCATACATCTCCATGTTCTGAGCTTCACCTTCAATGTAGGTTAAGTATAGATCTTGCATTGTTGAATAATATTCCTGTCCCTGAGGATTTTCTTTTGAATAAGTCATTACTTCCTTTCCTTTCGACACCATTGGTTTCTTGGATCTACTTGATACGTCTCCATACGTGTTCCGATTTGGAATAATCTGGGCTAGCGGAATGTTAGAATCAAACGAATCTGAATCTTCATTCATTTCCGTTTGGTATGCACTTTCATCACTGGATATAGAAATTGGGAGAAAAGATGTTCCCATATAGCCTTTCCCTTTTCCGGATCGAAGTTGAACGGACTCTTTGCTAGATTGACGATCGCACATCTGTACGAGGTTATATTAGGGATAG
>NW_027497337.1:0-120000 GCF_021521415.1 Bidens hawaiensis | reverse complement strand
CTACACTTCGACGTTTGCACGTACTTTGAGAATCTTGATCAACAACTTCTCAGCACGCAAATCGAGGCAACGTTCGGGGGTTGCCGGGTCGTGCACGTACTTTGAGGCAGAATATCGGGTCAGCACGGTTTACGAGGTCGTCAGGCGTTACGAGGTCGGCACGCAAAACGAGGTGCGCTGATTGTCGGGATTGTCGGTACGAACTTCGAGGTGTCGTCGGTATATGGTGCGGATTACGAGGTTATAATTGTCAGGTCGGTGGCACGGAAAACGAGGTAGAGAGAGAAAGTTTCTAGAGAGAGAGAGATTTTGGTGTGCAAATGAAGGTGCCAAGCACCCCTATTTATAAGCTGAAAAACGAACCCATCGCGGTAAGCGATGGTTGATGAAAACCCCGTCGCGTATTGCGACGTAGGTTTGATGAAGCATCGGTAGCGTCGCCACGTGGCGGACGCGGTGCCACGTGGTGACACGTGGCAAGACATGGTGCCACCATGTGACACGTGGCGGGGCACGTGTCACATCGTCATGCCTTTATGCCACGTGGTGACACGTGTCATCCTGTCAGACCTCGTCATCGCGGTACGCGATGACGTTGGGTTTTGGTTCGTCGCATATCGCCGTCTGCCCATTTCTTGGGTTTAGAAAACATACCCATCGCGGTACGCGATGGGCCTCCTTCTGATCCGTCGCGTATCGCGATCGGACAGGAGAACATAATTTTCTCTTTTGGTCCTTGGACTTTGCTATTTGGTATTTTTAGTCCGAAGTTTTTGTGATGTTACACCGATAACCAAGTTCTTCATGAGTGTGCTCAGCACACATGGGATCCATCTTTCCTAGTTATATCCGCTGGCGCTTACGCGAATTCGACACTTCCAATTCGTGTGTAAGGCTAACGAGATGGTGCCACGTATTGATCGGTTCCTGGTCTTTTACCGGGTGACCAATCGTGGCGGATGGTTTAAATGTGTTCTGATACCCGACAGGATTATCGGATTTGAACCATCCGGCGGTGCTCAAGAATGGCGGACCAAATTCTTTTGGATTTCAGAAGACGTTGTCCCGGTTTCCATGGTTCGCCGTCCGCCAACGAGACGCCGCCGGATGTTGTTACGGCTTCACATGAGGGCCAGGAATGGTTCCGCATCTTGATGTCTAAACCATCACCGATGCGGGCCCTACCGGAAGAAGCCTTAGTATGGGCGGGTATGAGCCGCTTGTGGTCGTACCCCGATTTGGAACCATTCTTTATGAACGTAGTTGAGAGTAAGTTTAATACCCTTTGTGACTTTTGTTTTTTTGTATGTTTGATTCTCATGTAATTTGTGTTTAAATATGTTTATGAGTTGTTTGATTGAAAGTTGAAACATGTTTGGTGTTTTGGTGCTTTAATAGATTATGTGATATTTATATTATGTGAATGACTATACAAATTGAATGAAAATTTCTTTGTGAATGACACAGTTCGTTGGTGCTTTAATGTTGTTTTGGTGCTTTAATAGATTATGTGATGTTTATACTATGTGAATGACTATAAAATTGAATGAAAATTTCTTTGTGAATGACACAGTGCGTTGGTGCTTTAATGGTGTTCTGGTGCTTTAATAGATTATGTGATGTTTATATAATGTGAATGACTATAAAATTAAATGAAAATTTATATAAAATTTCATTATGTGATGTTTATATTCTTATAATTATCGATTTTCATATGTAGTTACCTACTTTCTGTCATTTCAATCAGTTATATGATTTTCATTCAGCTTTTTTAACCATAAGAGAGAATTAAAGGTAGTACTCTAGGTAATATATTTAACTTCTAGATTTAAATAGAAAATTAAGAAAGACATTAGTTGGAGTTTTGAGTGAAAGAAGGCAAAACATCATTTTCAAGCAACTAATGGTAGTTGAAAACAAGCCTAGTTAAAATTAATATTATATGTTCAATTCTTTGTTTCGCCTCTAGTTGTCTTATATTCACTAATATATTTCACCATGGTATATTCGATGTGTTTGTTTATGAATCATGGATATAGTATGCTTAGGACTTTGAAAAACAAAAAATTCTTGTGGAGCAATGATACGTTCAAGGAGTTTATTGATGTGTGCTTGCTTGAACTTAGAAAAGGGAATAGACCCGGTACTCACTTTAGTAAGATTGGGTGGAAGAATATAGTTCAAACCATGAATGAAAAAACGGTCATAACCTTTGATGAAAAACAAATTTAAAACAAATGGGACGTCATGAAAAAAGAATGGAAGCTTTATGACCACTTGATGAGGCATGAAAGGGGTAATAGATGCATTGCCTGAGTGGTGGGATAAGAAAATAAAGGTAAGTTCTACACTCATACTGTTTTTTAATCATTTGTAGTTAGTGGTGTTAATCGGGTCAATTTGCTCGGGTTTCGGGTTAATGGTTCGGGTTAAAGAGATTGTTAGATGTAATTTGAAAAACTATATTAGATATTTAATTGTTTATTGTTGAACCCTTTCTGGGACAATAGGTGGTCTAAGTGGTATAAAAATAGTCGAAGGATGGGATATGTTTGGAGGGGTAATTTGGGAAATATGGAAAATTTGATTCTTGAGTAATAATTTAGAACATATTGTTTTCTTAGGTCTGAATTTTAGAATACTAATTGCCTTTTTTGATGATAATTAAACAGTTAGCAAACTGATAATTGATGTCAGTAAAGAGACTTAGACTCACAACCTAGGAGTTGTAACAATTCACTGATAACAATCTGCCATTGGGCCAAAGGCCACTTGGTGCCTAAGCTTTAAATCCCTAAAAATGGCATTTTTTAGATTTAACTTATTATATCAACAGATAGTCACTTAGGATCAGTTTAGCAACTATTTTTTTGTTGCTTAAAAGGTCATTGATTGACATTTAAGTCGTTAATACTTGGTAACAAACAAAAACATTATTCGGTTGCTGATGTTTATAGATAATAGAAAACAGGACGTGATACATGCAATACACTTTCCATCAATCATCTTTTTAGTTTGTATAAAATATAAATAGATATATAATAGTTTAAAACCAACATATAGAAAATGAGATATTATAGCTAGTGATCAATTCATTAAATATATCTGATAGACAAATTATGCGCATACAGCTCAAACTATTATTTGTCTTAATTAGTTTCACGTTTGCCTTAGTTCTTGTTTCTAATTTATTTTGTAGGAAGATAAAGACTTTGCTAAATTTAGGGACACAAATTTGGAAATATTTGAGACGCACTACGCTCCTTTGTTTCGGGATTCGGTTGCCGTAGGAGATCAAACTATGACTCTGTTACAATTTCAAAGGATAGCAATATAGAGGGCAAGGGAGACAGTGATGAAATAAGACTGGTAGGTTTGATGAAGCATTTGAAACGGCCCGACAAGAATCTTACAATCTCACAGAAGATGGTCCTGGTGATGAATATCATGAAGAAGTTTCGGCTACAAATCGTACGTATGGGTAATGATGTTATGCTTATGGCAGCGATAAGAGATGTTATTACACAAGAAATAATGGAATCGCAGAGAGAAATGTAGTATGACATTATTTTGTTATTATTGTGCATTTTGGTGTTTTTTTTTCTAACATTCTGAATATATTATTATTATGGTCTAATTAAGAAATTATAATATATGTAAACGAATTTTATGATGTATATCTTGTAATTTCTTTTTCAATATGCTAGAGATTAAAAGGTATAAAATGGTATAAACAAGCAATCTCAAACACTTTTTAAAAACAACTTATTCACTTATACAAAAATATTATTTTTAGTTATTTTATATCAATAAATACTTTATAAAATATAACTTATTATTAACTTATATTAATCCAAAAGAAAAACCATAACACCTTTTTCTTTTTCCCTTAAATAATAAATAAGGAATCCAAACACACCCTTGGTTCCGGTCGTCTGTGTTCATAAGCAGGCCACCGTGTCCGGTTATACGTTTATTATTTTTTTATTTAATACAACCCATCGTTGTTCTGACTCCTCCTCCGACAATCGTCGTCATCCCACAGCGTTGCTGAAATTGTACTTGGCGGTCGAGGGGCAATTGTTGATAGGAAAAAGTAATTCTTGATGTAGAAAAGCAACTGATTGTTGTAAGTTGTTTAATAAGTGTTTGATTTTGTGTTTAATTAGGCCCCTCCCAATTGATAATTAATACTTCAAGTTACCTAACCTATATTGATCTGGTTGGTTAGCTAACTATATATATATCTATATATATATATATAGTATTGTTGAATACTAGAAAACCACTTTCTTTATAACTGTTTCAACCAGCCCTTCAATTGGGGACAACAGAGTTATCAGGTTTTTTATATTTTCTTATTTCCTAGTGTATGTATGTGATTAGTAAATAATTAATCCTATAACTGCAGCCAGGGCAAGGACGGAACCGTTAGGTGTTGGGATATCGAACACGGGGAGTTATCGAGGTATATATTCAGTTCTACACGAGTTATGATCATTGTAGTTTAGAATTATATGAATGACTCACTAAACATATAAATTTAAGTCTCACTAACATTAATGAAAAACACCTATGTAGAATATGATGGTTTTTTTTTTTAATCTTAACAGGATACCTTCGGTTTCAATTGACGCAAATTTCTATCACTTTTGCAAGCTTTCATTAGAGAAGAGGCAACCAACACCTCATTGTGTGAAAGAAGTCATAGAAGCTACCAGTGAAGAAATTTCTCATGGCAACCAACAAGAGGCAGAAAATTGTGAAATATTGAAAAGTAATTTTCTTGACCACTTGTAGATGGTTTACTAGAGGTGTCAAGATGGGCTGGTTGGGCAAGTTGGGTGATGGGTCAAAATGAGCTAGGGTTGAAATGGGTGATTCTTACTTCTTAGTATAGGTCGAAACGGGCGGGTTTGTGTGAGATTAACCACAACCCAAACCAAACCATTCATAACTCCCAGTATTGAGAAAACGGAATTACCTGGCGACTAGTCGCTAATGGGTGGGTTACTAATAAATTGTTTGCTAACCGGTGGCAGTTGGTAATTGGTTTTCTCATTGATTTATTATGTTTACATTTAATCATTTGTGTTTGAAGTGACGTATAAAGTTTCCATTCTGATTCATCCCGATTAATCACTAGTCGGTACCCCACCGCCCGACAAGTTAGATCCACAACGTTGATAAGTACCAACGGCAGATGCCATTTTTATAGTTTATTTTATATTAACTTCTAATAATGGCATATCGAGGTTTACTGATCAGCATTTCATATAATTTTTTGATATCAGATGATGTCTGTCAGGAAGGATGTCCATACGTGGCCATGGCTGGTGGTGAGCGCTCAGAGGTATGCACATCACCATCATTCATAATTTAATTTTTATTTTTTAATATATCTTTTATATTTGTTTTACCTCATGGTTTTTACTTGAAATATTAATTAAAAGGTTGAAATATGGGATCTCAATGCTGCGGAAAGAATTGCAACGTTACCGCATTCTTCTGGTGCCTCTACAAATGATTTTACCAAAGGAAAAGGTACTTGCATGTTACATTATTTTGTTACTAGTCCCTTATTAATGGAAACAATAGTGTCTTTTTTGGTCATTATACTTATTAATTCCAATTACAAAATATTTGACCTTTTCCACAATAATGTCTTTTTGGTCATTATACTTATCAATTCCATGTATATTAAAAAATGCAGTGCACTGAAGTATCTGATAATTTGATTATTACAATTACAAATGCTTCTAAGTATATTATTTCACAGGTATGTGCATGGCCGTTCAAGTGTTTTTGCCTTCTGAATCACAGGGATTCCTACATGTCTTAGCAGGGTTTGTTCTCTTATTCCCGTTTATCCTAATGGTTTTATTATTATTTTTTCAATTCTCAAAGCAATTTCACTTCATGTGGAATTTCGATATCAAATAATCAAAATTTGTTCATTTTGCACATAAACTACTCCTGATGAGATTTCTATAGGTGACCCACAATCCATATATGAATATGCTACTTGTATATACTATTAGGGCTGAAAAAAAAATGAGCGGGTTGCGTCCCGAATCAATATGTTAATATTTATACAGGACATCTTTTGTCTGTAATTTTGAAAATTGATAAATAAGCAGCGTGTACAATGATATCACAATTATATTTTCTCAATAAATATTGTTTTGTGTAACATCCCGAAATTTCCAAAATGATATTAATTATATTACTTAATAATAGAGGGAAAGTTTACTCGGGTTATCGGGAAATAAATAAATAGAGTAGGAGTTGGTATGGGTCGGGCTAGTGTTGGGTAATGGATATGGGTTATGGACTTGGGTTATGAAAGAAGGAAGGAGAGTCCATGGGCTTAAGCCCATGATCCCTAATATAAATACCCTTAACCACCATTTCTCACATATTCCATACACACACCCAAAACACACACGACCCGAACCAAGATCCGAAGGCGAAAACCCGAGCTTGTTGGTGCTGGAACGTCGTGACGGACCAAAACTACATCAAGGCTTAACCGTGTTCGTGGTTCGACTCGTTCAAGGTACGTTTATAGCTAGAAATCGTTCGTATAGGTTCGGTTTGATTTGAGAAATGATAGATCTGAGTTTGTATGGTAAAAACGAATCCAACAAAGCTAAACTTACTGAAAATGGTTATGATTTGATGGGTTAATCGATTGATAAAAAGAACCCGTAACCTATATGCCTAAATCGCACCCTTTAAACATCGATGTTAGGTCGATTTGATGGTTGGGGTTTGTAGGCGCTGGTCAGACAATCCCGTGGGTACCTAAATCGAGTTATTTGGTTAAGAAACGAAGGTGATTAAGGGATTTAAGAATGAACAGTAGCTGCAGACGACAACTTCGCCTGCAAGCTAAGTTCGCCTGATGAACTTCGCCTGCAAGCTAAGTTCGCCTGATGACAACTTCGCCTAAAGCCAAGTTCGCCTGATGACAACTTCGCCTGATGACAACTTCGCCTAAAGCTAAGTTCGCCTAAGGTTTAACTTCGCCTAAAGCTAAGTTCGCCTAAGGTTTAACTTCGCCTAAAGTCACGTTCACCGTTAGAAAATAAATTAAAAACCTAATGAAAAAGGTGTTAAGATAGTTAATGTAAATAAAAGTTTTCCAAGCTGACCTGGCAGCTCGACCCCAGCCAGGGGCTCTGCCCCTTGGACCCTGCTAGGGGCTGCCGCCCCTAGACCCCGCTGCCAGGGGCGCTGCCCCCGGACCCCCGTTCGTTGTGGGTAGTAATTAAGACTAGAAAGATGATATGAGTAGTGATAGTTAATTGATATGTATACTTGTTATACAGTCAGCCGTGCACAACTGAAGAAAGGGATTACGATTAACGGTGAACGTAACCGTGTTCAGGTGAGTTTCTAGCCCCATTCCTTGTTATGTTTTCGGGGCTGTGTGCATACTCGATGTGTTGTTAATACATTTATCCTAAGTGATAAGTGTATGCCATATGTGATATATGTGATAGGTATGAATGATTGCTTGCCGGTACGCGAACGATCTTCGGATATTGCGCGTACTGTCAGGTTAAAAATAAAGGTACGAATATTATATATCGACGATGTATGAACATTACAAATGAATACTTGTCGGGGCGTGAACGAACTTCGGATATTGCACGTATCGACAAGGGGTATGGTTGTTAAATGAATGATGTAAAGAACGCCTAGAGTGTTCTTATGCTAATATGTAATTAGTTGTATATGTGAAGTATGTGTATACAGGTACACGAATGGTATGTGAGTTCTACGTTCCACATTGTAAGTTAGGATGGCAAATCCCTCTAGCTTCTGTCGGACATAGACTCGGCAGGTGATGGCGTAGTTAAGGACTGCGAGCCTTATACGTGATGTAGATGATAGATGTAAACGTAGATAGGGACGGTGGGCCTTATACGTGTTATAGGAGATAGACGCCAACGTAGATAAGGACTGCGGACCTTATACGTAATGTAGATAGGCGTCAGCATAGGAAAGGACTGTGGACCTTATACGTGCTGTGGTAGCATAGGAAAGGACTGTGGACCTTATACGTGCTGTGGTAGCATAGGAAAGGACTGTGGACCTTATACGTGCTGTGGTAGCATAGGGGAGGACTGCGGACCTCGTACGTGCTATGAATTAGGTTGCAACATAGGGAAGGACTGTGAACCTTGTACGTGTTGTGGATGTAGGATGGTATAGGGAAGGACCGCGGACCTTGCATGTACCATGAATGGTGAACATAGGTAAGGACTGCGGACCTTTTACGTGTTCACGATCGTGAGTACAGGTATACACGGCGGACTATGAACGTACTCTCGGTAGACTGAGGTTAGTGATTGTAGATATGTATGTATGTATGGTAGCAAGTATGTACGTAGAATAGAAGGGTAACTAGTGATGTATGGATATGTATCTTCGGATATGTATGTATGTGTATGTATTGTATGGCGTACGATAACTAGAACTCACTCAGCGTAGCTGACTTTTAGTATGCACGCAGGTGAGTGGAATGAGACAGCTAGCTTGAGCGGGCACATGGTGGGCGAATAGGAGACTGGCATCTGAAGACTCAAGACGTTTAAGTTTAATGTTTCGTTAATTTAGAAAGACAAAATGATGTTTTAAGACAAGACGTGTTTTGTTATGAAATGTTTTATGAAAGTTTTTATATTCCGCGAAAGTTTTAATGAACTCTGATTTGTAAGAACTATGTTTATGAGTAAATCTAACGCTAAAGTAAGGCTACCGAGTTCGGGGCCTTACATTTTGATAAAATGAAACCGGGGATTTTATGCAGGCCTGCAACGAACCAAAAGTTCAGTTAACCGTTCGACTGGAAGTTTGTTTATTTAGTAAATGAGCAAACATGAACGATTTTTTTGTCCATTTAGTTAAATGAACGAACGCCGGTTCCGTTCGTTCATTTATGTTCATGAATGTTCGTGTAAGTTCATTCATTTATCCTCTTTTGTTTACGTTTATTTATGTTCTTACATTTTTTAAATTTGTTTGGTTACATATTCGTCTAAGTTTTTACGCTCGTAACAATTTAGTTTAGTTTTATAATTGCCTATTACAGTTTTGTCTAGATTTAATGAATCTTTAGGCCCAACATATAGCTCATGTTTACTTTTAATTGGTGTTCACTCTGTTATGTTCGTTTCATTCGTTTATGTCTATGAACCTTTCATTTATATTGTTAACAAACTAACATAAACGAACACAAAACAAATACGCTCATTTTCTTAACAAATAAACCATAGTTATCAAAAGCGATCGATTTTGGTGCCTAGGCACAATTTTCAGGCGAGTCGATGGTAAACCTACTCTTACTGGTCAAGGCGTTTATCTAGGAGAAAATATATTTTTTAGATTTTTTTTAATTACTTTTGATTTCTTTGGATTGATCATTAACTGATTACCTAAAAAAACGGATTTAATTAATCTACTCTAATCTCTGTATATAATTATCGGGGTGTTGCTGAACGTACCCCCCTTCCCTTCAGTTTTACTAAACATACCCCCTCCCTAAAGTTTTACATTAATACGATTTAAACTTTTTTGTTTTTCCTTTGCCATTATGCTATCTTTTATTATCATTATTAATTAAAAATAGTTTTTTTATACTTTAAAGAGTTTTTATTTTTATTTTTTATTATTTTTTTTTCATATTATAAAACAGTTTTTTTTAGTTTTTAAAAATAACGAAGATAATTGTTTAAGCAAAAAACGTTTCTTTAATTAAAAAATAATATTTTTTCTATTTTAGTGTTTTTAAAAAATAATTTTTAGGGATAGCTTACTTTTAAAAAAAACACATTTTTAATCAATAAAAGAGATTAAACAATATAAGAATTGATCAACAAGTTGGTTTGTTTCTCATGTCATGTCACGTCACGTCACATTTATCTTATGCACCCAAACCTAACAAAAAAATATTCGAATGGTTTTTTTTTGTCCGTGAAAGACATATGATAAGATAAAAATATACAAAACGTTTTATTGTTTTTATAAAGACGTTATATCATTATTCTTTAAATACATGTTATAAAGCATTTAATAATAAAAATATTATTTGTCATGATGAACAAATACTCAAAAAGAGTATTTGTTCATCATGACAATAACAAAAAAAATATTCGAATGGTTTTTTTTTGTCCGTGAAAGACATATGATAAGATAAAAATGTACAAAACGTTTTATTGTTTTTATAAAGACGTTATATCATTATTCTTTAAATACATGTTATAAAGCATTTAATAATAAAAATATTATTTGTCATGATGAACAAATACTCAAAAAGAGAGAAAATGAAAAAAAATTAATAAACTGTAAGGATTGTTATTTGATATTTTCTAGAGACTTGAAATAACAACAAATATTAGAGGATAGTAATATGCCAAATAAAATTGTAAAAGGTATTGAAAGTCTAGGGGAGGGGTTATGACAAGTACACAAGGGGGGTACATTTAGCCTAACCCAATTATCGATTGTTCTGGTTTCTGATTATTTATCTGATTTTGTTATTGTTTACTATTACAATATGTTTCTTATATTATGTTTTTGCTTTGCTTTACCGAATTTAATTTGCAAGATTGCTATAAAATAATTTACTTTGTTTTACTGATTTTAATTTTAATTAGCAATATTGGTATAGAGTAATTTGCTTTGGATATTTTGGGGTTTTGTACTTTTGGTATTGGTTAATTTTTGGTATTTTGAATTATGTTATTCATGATTTGGGGGTTTAAACTTTTGGTATTGGTTAATATTTGGTAATTGAACTATGTTATTCAAGTTTTAGGATATATAACATATTAAATTTTTTTCATTGTGTGCTTTTTCTTTCTGGCCCTCGCTTTTTTTTTTTTGCGCCTAGGCCCGCCTTGAGTGCGCCTAGCACATTTGATAACTATGGAATAAACACGGACAAGAAAACATTGTTCGTGTTTAATCATTCGTTCGGTTAAAGTTAAATGAACGAACATGAGCATGCTTCGTTCGTGTTTTCTCGGTTCGTTTACAGGCCTAATTATTAAAAAAAACACTTTGGGCCATTTTTGGTGGTTTTGTCTGTTTCCTTGTTATCTTATATTTTTACAACTTCATCTATTTGACCCGTTAGAGATAAAACATAAACGAGTTGACCGTTTTGTATGCAGTTATGAGGATGGAACAATGGGTTGGTGGGATTTAAGGAATCCCGGGTTCCCGTTAACTTCCGTAAGGTTTCATTCAGAACCAGGTTTGTGATAACCAAATGCTCGTTTTTGTGGCCATATTGTTTTATATGATTATACTAATATAAGGGTTTCTTTGTTGTATCAGTTTTAAGTCTGTCTATTGATGGGATGTTCAATGGTGGCGTTTCAGGAGGCGCAGATGACAAAATCTTCATGTTTACTTTGGATCATTCGTTGGTATGAAAGCACGTATTTATTATATTTTTCTCTAACATGTGACACGAGTAAAATAAATTTTTTTGAAAGGAAGCATGTTAAATGGATTAAAAATTAGTGTCTTTTTAACACATAAACCCATCTGGATCATGATTTTAGTTTTTTCAAATAATATAAATTTGGAACACTGTTTGTAAAAGTTGAACAAATAGTGTTATTGGTAAATCCAACCCGTTTTGACTGGTACCAAAAGAAACCACTTACATTTTGCCACATCTACTAGTATTGATTTATGAAAATATGAACACATAACTGTGTAAACATATTTATATTAGTAATTAGTCTCACCTTTTGGCATAGGTCAAAGCAAAATTACTTATTTGCCCATTTGCCATGATTTCAACTTTTTCTTTTTCATTTTAAGTTGTAATATCATAAATCTATATTCATCTTTAATGTCATATTGTAAACGTACATGTTAGGGTTCTTGTGTGGTGAAGAAAGAAATAAGCTTGGAGCGATCTGGCATGGCTGGAACTTCAATCCGTACAGATGGCAAAATTTTTGGGACTGCTGGTTGGGACCACAGGTTAGTACTAGGGTACAACAATTTTACTTGTTCATATGAAAACGTGTAAATCCCCCGGGGCGTCGCTGATTGATACGAGATCCGCACGATGTCTAGGAGTGCGGAATCCTCCTATACTCGTTTACGATGTTATAGACGAAGAACACGATTACACATAAACACACACATAAATGGGATAAAACGAATCTACAGATCCTTTATATAATAACCAAACCACGTTACATACCGAACAAAAACAAAAAAACACGGCCGACCCGAGGTGAGCTCTACCTCGGGCCGTCCCACACGACTCTCCCTCCCGGTTTCTCTCTAGACAATGACAGCTTACACAAAACACTCTCACTTTTCTGAATCCTAAACCCTAAACAAGACACACATATATATAGATAAACCAACTTCGCGGGCTTGGGCTTGGGCCTATAGGCGAAGTTGTCATAACTTCGCCAATGGCGAAGTTGTCCTAACTTCGCCAATGGCGAAGTTGTCCTAACTTCGCCTATGGTGAAGTTGTTCTAACTTCACCACTTCGTCTCCGCTGGTCAGAATTGCATAGCGACGGTCACAAAATGCACCAACAGACTCCCCTTTGACCGTTGCTCTCAATTCTAACAAACACAAAAGATCATCTGTTACAAAACATGCACCAACAGACACCCCCTTAACTGATGATCTTCTGTTTTCTTCTTCTTGTAGGACTCGATCTTCAGACATTGCACTGTGATCTTCAAACTTGAACTTCACATATACATGCAACATTCATCCTGTCTTCAACCAGCAGTGTCTGAAACTGTCTTATACTCCACAAATCTACCAATCACCCGGCGTCTTCTATATCAGATCTCCCCTTCAGTGTAAGCTCCTCCGAATAATATCGATCGATATCTTTGACCTGCATCCCCGTGCCTAATCGATCATCTCAACCAACACGTGAAGTTGTTCCTAACTTCACCAACACGTGAAGTTCTTCTAACTTCACCAACACGTGAAGTTGTTCCTAACTTCACCAACACGTGAAGTCTCCACAACTTCATCCAACTAGTCGGAATTGCATAGTAATATAAGGTTCAATCTTCAACTACTCAAAATCAAGTGATCAGTTTCATCACAAAACCACCTTGACAGAATCTAACACACATGACCATTAATAAATCCGAAACATCTTCAATCACCAGGGATAACGATCAAGAACTTAAACATTTTAATTCCCGATTAAATCCAACTTGTTTCAAAATTTTCACCTTAATAAATAAGCATCCCGGATGCTCGTATCCCACGTTTTCGGGATCCAATTCTCGAACGCCTTGAAAATAACATAAATAATATGCTCTAACCGCAATCCAGTAATGACGAAAACCCGAACAAAATTTGACTTTCTTCAGTTGGTCAACCTCGAACAACACTTATTTCTTGGCCCAAAAACACCCAAATATGTGTCAATATCCAGTTTCAAACAATATCCCATTCGCAACTTCAACTAAATAGCCATAGTTGACCCGTATTTGTTCACACGTAAGACCAAGAGATACCAATTTTCACTCTTTGTCGAACAACATTTTCGGTCTCACAATAATCGTGTAAACCTGGCCATTCAGACGAAAACTCCAAACAATTTTTTTTTTTAATATATTTTTTTTTAACTTCGCCAAAAAGTCAACTTCGCCAAAAAAGTCAACTTCGCCAAAACCCTAAAATTTTAGCGACAACTTCGCCTGAACCCCATAACTTCGCCGACGACGTCTGTTCGGCCAAAAACATATCAGAAACGGCCTGAAAACACCAAAACGCAGATCTCGAACCATAGCATAAGAGCCTAAGGCTCTGATACCACTTGTAAATCCCCCCGGGGCGTCGCTGATCGATACGAGATCCGCACGATGTATAGGAGTGCGGAATCCTCCTAGAATCGTTTACGATGTTATAGACGAAGAACACGATTACACATAAACACACACATGAATGGGATAAAACGAATCTGCAGATCCTTTATATAATAACCAACCACGTTACATACCGGACAAAAACAAAAAAACACGGCCGACCCGAGGTGAGCTCTACCTCGGGCCGTCCCACACGACTCTCCCTCTCGGTTTCTCTCTAGACAATGACAGCTTACACAAAACACTCTCACTTTTCTGAATCCTAAACCCTAAACAAGACACACATATATATAGATAAACCAACTTCGCGGGCTTGGGCTTGGGCCTATAGGCGAAGTTGTCCTAACTTCGCCAATGGCGAAGTTGTCCTAACTTCGCCTATGGCGAAGTTGTTCTAACTTCACCACTTCGTCTCCGCTGGTCAGAATTGCATAGCGACAGTCACAAAATGCACCAACAAAACGGGTCAATTTGGGTTGTGAAGTTGTGATTTATCAATAACCGGTCAAGCGAGTGAATTGGAAAACTACTTGAATGAAAACTCTCAAATGTGTCAAACTCACGTAAAGTCCATCCAAATTCTTACAAAACCCTTCATTGTTTCGTTCTAAAACGTTAGATAATTATTTTAATAATGTGGTTTTTCATCATCTTTAATACATTAGTTATTTATAGAATAATATAAACCCTGATGGGTCAACCGGAGTACCGGACTGTCACGTTTTGGTACATATATACAACTACTAAGTTTTACAATGATTGAAAACTGTAAAAGTGAATACCGATACCAATGTTCTTAATTATATTAATAAAATTTTTGTTGGAATGTTGAGAAAAAAAATGACAACCACGCATGTAGTGTATTTAAACAGCTAATGAATGCAAGTTATTAGAGAAAATAAATTTACTAAAATGTTAAATGGATTATAAATTCAAGTTAATTACAAAGATGGTATGTGATATGTTTAAATCACATATTTGGTACCAGCTGTTTGCTAGACCATAGCGGTTTTGGTCCTTCACCTGAACTAACTTTAAAACTGGCTATTAAGTCGATTTAAAATGATCATTTTACCCTTTTACATAATTGATCAATGGTCTAATTCTCATTTATTATTATGTATGACAGGATCAGGATTTATAATTACAAAAATGGAAATCCTTTGGCAATTTTGAAGTATCACCGTGCCACGGTATGTACATAGTCGCTTAGGACGCCACTAGGACCGTAAACAAACTGAACGGGCAATGAGCAGTTCGTGAACTTTTGACAGGAAGTCCGTCTATTTATTAAATGAACAAACATGAAGAAAAAAGTTTGTCATTCAGTTAAACAAACAAGCATGAACCCATGTCCGGCTCGTTTATGTTTGCTCATGTAGTTTCGTTTATGTTCTCCTGTTTATATTTACTTATGTTCGTTAGTTTACGCTCGATTATATACTCATTGTCCCGTTAAAACTTACTCTACTTTTAATAATTTTTGCATGCCCAACACATTGTTTTTTACATTACTTTTAATTGGTTTTAGCTGATTATGTCTAGTTATGTTCGTTTGTTTATTATTAACGAACGAACATTAACGAACACGAACATGCTCATTATCATAGCGAACGAACACGAACAAGAAAACTTCGTTAGTTTAACTGTTCGTGTTCGATCATTTGTTTGGTTAAACTTAAAGTTAAAACAAACGAACACAAACATGCTCCACTCATGTTCGTTCAGTTCGTTTACAATCCTATACACCACAGTTGACCCATTTACTTATGCATGGGTCAAATAAGATTATGTTTTATCCTAACGGGTCAGACATCTTATGCCTTTGAACGGATCAAAAGTTGTCCAAATTGAATTTTCTAATCGTTATTTATTGAATTTTTTATTTTTATTTTTAATATTTTACATATTTATTATTTGTTAAAAACAGACATTATTATGTACGCCTGATTATCCTCTGTTCATGTTTGCTTCCATTTATTATTATTTTTTCTTTTTGCAGTGTAATGCAATTTCATTTGCTGCGGATTGTAAAAAAATAGCCTCTGCATCTGAAGACACTACTGTGGCACTTTGGGAGCTTTATCCTCCCCGGTCTTCTACTTAATTATAATTATATTTTATTATTTATTGGTCGAATTTGTATATAAAGGAAAACGTGTTTCAACTATAACATAATTCGCTTCGGTTGGGATCTCTTTTTGTTTGGGGTAATTTTACACGTGACGATATGGGCAGGATGGTTTGTTAGAGGTCGAATTGCCCAGAACGAGTGTGTTATTAATAGCACGTAGTGGACGTGCACAAATTGGGTATTTTAAAACCGGGATCCAGGTATATTGAAACCGGGTACAAACTGGAACCGGTTCTAGTCAAGAACCGGGTACGGGTTATACCTGAAAACCGGGTACACCGGGTTTTCCATTTTTAAACTAAATTTGATTGTTGGGAACCGGTTCCATTGGCTATATAGCCGTTTTTGGACCGTTGGAACCGGTTTTTGAATATATAAAACATATACACATACTATAAATTGTTGTGTTAAGTTTAGGACTTGATAAATCACTTCTCTAACTCTAAAACACACTTTAAATCTCAATATCGATTAAACCGGCAAGCAATGGCAACCAACGATGATGTTATTATGGTCATTGACACACCAAGATGTCCTAAGGTTTGGGTTCATTATGACTTGTGTGTTATGACCAACTAACATGAGATGGTGCGGTGCAAGTATTGTGTCAGGTTTCTAAAAGCGCGGTCAAACTCGACTCTCAGAAACTCAGAAAGCATACCAATAAGTATTTTCGTGAAAAAAAAAGTTTGGACGCTAAAAAAGCGGAAGCGGGAGAATTGTTAGGCTCTGTAACTCCAGGCTCCAGCCCCTACCGTCGGTAACAAAGCTTAATGGACGTAGAGAGCCGGTGTTTGTTATTTTAGTTTTTATGTTTAATAATGTTTGTACTTTTTCGTTTTTAATAATAAGATGTTCGTTATTAATGGAATGAAGTGGTTATATATATATATATATATATATATATATATATATATATATATATATATATATATATATATATATATATATATATATATTGTAAGGCCCCGTTACCGGTAACCCTACTTTCATGTTGGATTTACTCATAAACACATTTCTAAATATCAGAGTTAATTAAAACATTTATGCGGAATATAAAACTTTCATAAAACATTACAATATTTCATAACTTGTCTCAAAACAACCTTTGTCTTTCACATTAAAACATTAAAATTAAAACATCGTAGGTCTTCAGATGCTAGATTCTTGTTCAGTGCCATGTGTCTCCTCAAGCGAGCTGCCTCATCCTACTCACCTGCGTGCATACTAAAAGTCAGCTACGCTGAGTGAGTTCTAGTTAATCACATAATCATACAATACATTCTTACGCTTCATACTTAATCTCTTAACTTTCTTTCATATACACCTAAGTGCTTTTACTTTCATTTTTACTTTCATACTCTCTTTACATTCATAATCATACGTTCATTTTTACCTTCATGCTTTCCTTACATACATAATCATACTTTTTAAAGAGTCTTTCGCCCTATAACCTCACAGATATTATAAGGGTCTGGTCCCTAGTTTTAGAATATTAGAAGGGTTCGATTCCCTAACATCACAGATATTATAAGGGTCTGGTCCCTATCATCACAGATATTATAAGGGTCTGGTCCCTAGTTTTCGAATATTAGAAGGGTTCGATTCCCTAACATCACAGATATTATAAGGGTCTGGTCCCTATCATCACAGATATTATAAGGGTCTGGTCCCTAGTTTTCGAATATTAGAAGGGTTCGATTCCCTAACATCACAGATATTATAAGGGTCTGGTCCCTATCATCACAGATATTATAAGGGTCTGGTCCCTAGTTTTCGAATATTAGAAGGGTTCGATTCCCTAACATCACAGATATTATAAGGGTCTGGTCCCTATCATCACAGATATTATAAGGGTCTGGTCCCTAGTTTTCGAATATTAGAAGGGTTCGATTCCCTAACATCACAGATATTATAAGGGTCTGGTCCCTAGCTTTCGAATATTAGAAGTGTTCAATTCCCTCTTCGTTACCATACAACCATACATCATACCTCGAGTATTAGTAGGGCTCGGTACCCTTTTCGTAACTATACATTATCATTTCTTTCTTCTATTATCTCTATCATGTTCATACACATAAACATACATAACATACTTACCTTATACATAGCGTTACAACCTGACAGTACGTGCAATATCCGAAGATCGTTCACGTACTATCAAGCAATCATTCATACATTTCACATTATCCACATAAGGCACACACTTATCTCTTAGGATAAGTGTATTAACAAACATATTGAGTATGCACACATCCCCGAAAACGTAACACATAAATGGGGCTAGAAACTCACCTGAACACGGTTACGTTCTCCGTTGATCGTAATCCCTTTCTTCAGTTGTGCACGGCTGACTGTATAACAAGTATACATATCAATTTAACTATCACTACTTATAACATCTTTCTAGTCTTAATTACTACCCACAACGAGAACGGGGGTCCGGGGGCAGCGCCCCTGGCAGCGGGGTCTAGGGGCGGCAGCCCCTAGCAGGGTCCAAGGGGCAGAGCCCCTGGCTGGGGTCGAGCTGCCAGGTCAGCTTGGAAAACTTTTATTTACATTAACTATCTTAACACCTTTTTCATTAGGTTTTTAATTTATTTTCTAACGGTGAACGTGACTTTAGGCGAAGTTAAACCAATACCTATATATATAGAGTTACACCTTCACTTCTCGCTGTAAAAAAACTTCTGAAATGATCCAATACCTATATATATATATATATATATATATATATATATATATAGGATGAGTATCATTACAAAACTGTTAAATTATTTAAGAACTTGAAGGAACCATTGAAACCTAACGCTTTTTATAAAATTTTTTGTATGTTAATGTTATTTGAGTGTAGTTTTATCATTTTGTATATCTATATTGACAATTACAAATTTGAAAATTAGTTTTTATACATATCTATGTTTTGTTTTACACCTATGTAAATCTGATAGTACATAAATTTTACACATATGCAAACTTGTAATTAATATATGTAATCAAAATTTTTTATATAAAATATGATAAAACTACTCTTAAATAATGTTAGTATATAAAAAAGTTAAAAAATGTTTGATTTTTTAGAGTTTCTAAAAGTTCTTAAATTTTTTAGAGTTCTTAAATGATGCTAACATATATATATATATATATATATATATATATATATATATATATATATAGGGTTAGGATCCTAAGAGAACCCTTTGCAAATTGAGAACTTTGAGAATCATTTTGGACCACTAAAAACACATTTAAAAAAAATATTTTAAAAAATCATAAAACAAAAAATAACAAAAATTTTAAAAAAGTAAAAAAACCAAAATTCTTATATTTCATTCTGGTTCATTAAAAAAAAACATCGTATTATACATATATGTATAATTTTATTTAATCTTTAATTACGTAATATACACATATGTACAATATCATTTATCTTAAATTATACACATCTGTATAAGAAAATCATATAAATGTACATATATGTATATATTATACATATGTGTATATAATTTGCTAAGTCGAGTTTCTTTTATGAAACCGGGATATTAAAATAAGAATTTTGGTTTTTTTACTTTTTTTATTTTTGTGTTTTTTTATTTTATGATTTTTTTTATTTTTGGGTTTTTTGTAGTCAAAATGGTTCTCATAGTTCTCAATTTCAAAAGAGTTCTCTCATGATACTGATCATATATATATATATATATATATATATATATATATATATATAGATAGATAGATAGATAGAGCGTTAGGTTTAAAAGAGAACTCCAAAAAAGTGAAGAACTAAGAAACTTTCTTCTCAACCCTTGATTAATTCCCCACATTCTTATGGTGCATAATCAATCACTTATATCACATTATTTTTGTAGAAGAAAAAAAATACATAAAAAAACATTTAAATAATTATAGAAAACAAAAAAAATATAAAAAAGTAAAAAAATGTAAAAAAAAAAAACAAAATGTTTATCTAGCATCCTGTTCTAAAAAAACCCTTCAAAAATTGAAAAATTAATTAAAAAAACAAAAAATATAAAAATAGTAAAAAAAACAAACTTATTTTAGCCGTCGGGTTTAGTTTAGCTTTTAGCGGGTTTAGGTTTTTTTAGCTTCTCGGGGAGGTGGGGGGTAAACACTTTTTATTAAAATTTTACATGTAAATCAACAAATCTCAGTAATATTTTACATGTAAAACAACAATTCATAATCATTTTACATGTAAAATAACAATTTTAATTAACATTTTATACGTAAAACAATAAATCTTATTAACTTTTTACATGTAAAACAACAGTTTTTAAGATTTTGCATGTAAAAGTTAATAGTTTATATGTAAAATAGCACTTTTAATTAACATTTTATACGTAAAACAACAAATCTTATTAACATTTTACTTATAAAAAACAGTTCTTTAAGATTTTACATGTAAAAACTAAAATTTTACATATATAGTAACACTTTTCATTAATTTTACATGTAAAACAACAAATCTAATTAACATTTTACAAGTGAAACAATAATTCTTTAAGATTTTACATGTAAAAATTTAATATTTTACGTGTAAATAGAATTTTTCATTAATATTTTACACGTATAACAACAAATTTTATTAAAATTTTACATGTAAAAAACAGTTCCTAAAGATTTTATATGTAAAACAACACGTTTCGATAATTTTAATGTATATTAAACAATTATATATATATATGGTAGGGTTAACGTAAAAAACAATAGTTTTGTGAGAAGCATAAGAATAGATGTAGACCCTTCGATCTAGGCACTAGTGGTTAAGATTTGTAGTTTCTAAAAGTTGTATAGTTTTCGATTTACATGGTATAGTATCCTATTTAGGTGGTGTACTTTATTTTAAAGTCTTCTCACATTTCTCACAAAATAAATGTTTTTTATTTGAACCCTTTTCAATATATATATATATATATATATATATATATATATATATATATATATATATATATAGGGTTAGTTTCATTTAAGAACTCAAAAAAGTTAAGAACTTCTAGGAACTCCTAAAAACCAAATATTTTTTTATATATTTTTTATTTAATAACATTACTTGGGAGTAGTTTTATCATGTTTAATGTATAAATTTTTTATTTACACATATAAAAAATTGGGGCGTTTTATGTCGTGTGGCGCCCAGTCAGCAAAGGTTGAGAATTTGTTTTTGGGGTGTAATGGTGTAGGGGCTACAAATATGAATTAATATATATATATAATATATTTATATGTATATATAACACACTCACATGCAGAACTCCCCGCCCCCACCATCTCAAAGTCGCCCTTCTTCCAGGCGACAAGCAGAACTCGCCGGAGCCCCTTTTCGCCCACATATCGCCGGGGGGGCGGTGTTCTCGCCCCTCTTCGCCCCTTTTCGCCCAATCTCACGCCCCATTACACACAGCCTTAGGGGTGTTCAAGAAATCTGAAATCCGAAAAAAACCGAAACCCAAATAAACCGATCTGAATTCTTATTCAGATATTCGGATCGGATCAATCCGAATACCCGAATAACTAATTCAGATTCGGATTGGATTCGGATATGGAATTTGAAAAAATTCGGATTGTTCGGATTGTTCGGATATCCGTTTAATCCGGAAAAAAAATGTTTTTAGTGGTATTTTCCGGTTTGGTATATTTATTAGACTACTATTTGAAGTTTAAATTTTAATTTGTGTTAAGAGTAATTCGTATTTTCCGTTTTGTATGTTTATTGTGATTCTAAACTATTAAATGTTATGAACAAAAAAATACGAATATTTTTTAGGTTTATTTCGGATTATTCGGAAAATTTCGGATTATTCAGATATTATCCGAATCCGATCCGAATTGAATTCGGATAGATTCGGATCGGATAGGAATATTCCTAATTCGAATCGGATCGGATTTCGGATAGGGTCCAAAAATTTTCAAATCCGATTAACCCGAATAATCCGTTATCCGATCCGATGAACACCCCTAGACCCAGTAGTATACCAAACCATAATATAAGAAAAAAAAATGGAGAAAATAAAAGAAGTGAGTTTCATCCCACATTAGTGGAGGAAAGATAATGAAACGCTTCCACCTTGGTATAATTAAGAAAGTGAGTTCATGTCTCAAATCATTTCTAAGTTTGTTCTAATGAGTTCTATGCTATTGGGTATGTGGTAACCATCATCGGTCTTATTCTGAGTCAAGGACCGAACCAAGACCGAACTCTCGTTTAGATGCTTTAAATTTAAAATGATTTAATAATATGTTACATGTAAGATTTGTATATAATAAATTCTAAGTTCATTTTAATAAGTTCTATGGTATTGAGTATGTGGTAACCATCCTCGGTCTTATTCCGAGTTAAGGACCGAACCAAGACCGAACTAAACCGAGTTCACTCGCTTAAGACACACTAGTTGTTTTTTGGGCCACCGAATCTCATATTTTCTTTAAAACTATATTATAAACTAATTTTAATTGTTTTCTTAAAATACTTGGTATGTCGGATCCAACTTGATCTTATAACAAGTTTGGACCGACAAGGCCAAACACTCGCTTAACGGGCATCAAGGTTCTTCTTAATAGAACTACACACTTGGTCAAGTTTCTTTTGATTTTATTGAGTTATCTCATAACATTTATCACTTTGGAATCTCGGCTTCGGGCTTGGCCAATTATCAAGACTCGAACCGAAAAATCCGAACACTCGTAAATGTCGTTTTGGTATCTATTTAATTTTGCAATATTGCAATTATACCCATATATTTACTTAACAAAGGTTAAGTAAAAAAATTAATAGAATATCGAGACCCGACTTCGAGTAAACTTGCTTTTTAAAAACCATTACTTTAATTCCTTATGTATTTACATTTTATCCTTCAAACTTTAATTATTTATTTTACTTTAAAGCTTTTAAAACCATCTACTAACTCAAGACTCTTTTTAATCTAGGTCTTGCTCGTTGAACTTACCCTTCCCCGTTTTATCGCAAACTAATCCTTCAAGTTAGTTATTTCATGTGAGTACATTTAATCACTTGTTTTCACTTTTATACGTTGAGGGTAATATGCATACTTATCCAAAACAAGAATCATTTATAATACTCTATCCTCAAACCACAAACTCTAGGATGTATGATACTTAGAATACTTGCTCTATTGTGTGTTATATGTTTCATATGATTTACGTGCACGAGTGTTTATTTTTATGTTGTTGTTGAGCCTCAATAAGTATGATCATACGCACCCCTAACTACTTTAGCCTTCTTTTTGGTAAAAGGGCATTGCCCTTGGTAAAATTTACTAAAGAAAAGAAAATGATTACAAACGAGTGCATCTCCCCCCTCCTGGACATTTACCATGGAGGGGTAGACCACAATACGAAAAAAGAAGACATACTAAACTTGCCCGAAGGCATACAAATTGTTGCATACTTTAACAAATCCAAACTAAGATAAGTTAACAAAGATGATCTTTGTGTCTTCTTTACAACCCATCTTCCTTCCAGCTCACATCCAGACTTGATTCCAATCAATATCCTTTGTTGTTACATAATACATACCATTGCATGATGGACTAACTAGCCTTGCACGGGACCACGGCCCACCAGCCCAATTGATTTAACCTTTAGCCCAATATCAGCGGAGCGATATCTTGCTAGCCATAAGCCCAAAAAAACCCCTTGCGTAATTATTAGCCCATATATAAAGCCAAACCCAAAATTTTGTACCATGCTTAACCCAACAAGTTCGGCCAAGCCGTCTTGAATCATCACAAACCCTGAGCAAATCAAGATCAAGATCCCAGAAAAGCTCAAGATATATGTGATCTCTATCCCAAAAATAATAACAATAATATGGAAATTCAAATAATTGCTATACTTAAGGGATAAGATCAAAATAACCCATCCAACCATCCGGATCCAAAAACATAATCCGTACCCAAAACATAGATCCATCACGATCAAACACCCCAAACATAATCAAATTCTAAAGCATAGCAAACCAGGTTCCGATCCACAAAATGTAGGATGAAACCGATCAACCAAAAGCATAGAACCAACGGGAAAAATCAGCATGAACATAAAACATAATCCAAGATAAACTAAGGCAACCATCAAGAGCCGAATGCCAACCCATAATGGAATTTGATCAAGAAAACTCCAATCTCCAGCCTAGTTAAACCAAATTAACAATGTTCAAACAACACTAAAGCTCATCCCCATGAACACCATCCCAATGTGCAATCATGACCCTGATACATACATGCTTTCCACCAAACACATCTTATCCCTTCAACCTTTACAAACCAAGAGCTGGACCAACCTAGTGTTGATACACCAACACCCGGATTCGACCCACACATGTGTGATGTCTCCAGTTCCAACCACCCAAATAATAAAGAAAGACAAGATATATTTCCAGGAAACAAAATGACCAAGAACATATGCATACCATGACACATAGAATCACGACTCCTAAAAGATAAACTTGAAAAGAATGAAGCCGGAAGAAAACACCATCTGAGCCTTTTTACCATGGTTATTCCAGAGCCGCCAAGCACCAACAGTCGTTACCATTGATAGTAGTCTTGAACGTCTTCAACACCATATGACACTCACCCCAGAAAAAAGCCTAGCTATCCTTGATTCTAGTTGTCTAGCATCAAATTTAAGCGAGCTTAAAATTGAGTAACAGTTCAAAGAACTGATTGAATCCTATGAAAACCATAGGACTGATTTGCCCACAGCTAATCAAACAAAACAACACCCCCAGTTCGTGTTTTTTGCTAGAATCAAGTCCTACGTTCTCCGGTTGTCTAGTACATGAGCATGCAAGCATGCTCAAGTAACAATCCAAGAAAACTTGGATTGAGTGACTTCTCCTAGCCGGGGGAGATTGAACAAATCTCAAAGTTGAGGCCTATTCCAGATCAAACAAAACCCTAAGGAATTGTTTGCCGAAGAACAATAGAACTGGATAGAATTTTAATCCCTCATCCTTCTCTCTCTGGTTGTCTAATACCATATACAACAGCATATGGGTAACAATCAAGCAAGCTTGACCGATTGACATCCTACCCAAAGATAGGATCGATTAATCCAAGGATTAATCAGACACGCCTCACACCCTCCGTATGGATACAAGCCAGAGACATTCAACACAAAAAAACCCGGATGTCTATCACCAGAACTCAAGAGAAATCTGGGTAACGAATTGAACAAATCAAATCGATTGACATCAGGCTACGGAATGCTTGATAGATCAGATCCAAAGGCACGGAACCTTCTGATTGATCGAGCATCTAATCCCACGAAGGAAGTAGATGGCCGGGAATGTTTATGCCGATAGGAGAGGAAGGAAAACAATCTCCCAAGTCTAGAGAGAAACACCTTGGAAAACACACACAAAAAAACGCAAATGAAATTTCCTTACTACTTTAGCCTTGTGCTAGTAGAATAAGGCCTCATTATCCGAGTATGTCGGTTGTTACCGATTAGAAAGGATCCTCATTTACTTATGATTTATATAACGCAATTGTTGCTTTTATTTATAGTCTCATATACGTTTGTGGATTTCACCTCATATTATATATACTCAAAACTATAAAATTTCTCACCAACATTAATGTTGACAAATATTATTTTATGCATTGTTACATGTTTGATTATTGGTTGATTAGAGTTTGAAGATACCATTTCATTTGAGACCGTTTAGGTTATTAGAAGAATGAACAATTTATTTTTTATGTTTGATGTTATTTTGTATGAACAAATTTTGTTATTTGGTTGATTGAATGAAATGAATGAGTTGTTTAAATATTGTCACTTTAATAGTGTCTTGTGTTCTTGGGCAATCCGTTGCACCCCGGCATGTTCCGACGCCTTTGATCGGAGTGTGACAAGGATGATAGGCAGGTCAAAGCTCATGCAGCTGCTCACCAAATGACAACATTCAAAGCTTCGAAGACCGTCAAAGGTGATATCGTCTCTTGGCTTTACGAATCTGAGCTTAATCAAGTGGGAACATTGCGTGCAATATTATCAACATATTGCGGATGTTCTTACTTTGCCGAGGTGGGACGTGCGTACATTTGCAAATAGGTTGTTTGTCAATCGTGGTAAAGGCGAGATGACGGATTTGTTCTATCAACACTTACACTTTGAGATACATCACGGTTTCAAATTCTTTAAACCTTATGAAGAAGAAAAAAAGTAACAATTATCTCAAAGAAGAAAGAAAATAACAATTATCTTAACATAGTTGAAAGATGTTGACCTTTTGTTTATTCTTTCTTACTTTCGGGTCTCCTTCAAGTGAGAACACAACCACAAAAAAAAAAATGGAAATTATGCTATCTTCACGCATGTACACCGAAGCCAGACTCAATTTGCTTTCATTTACGTGCAAAGCCCAAGGCATAATCACTTCCATTTATTTCTTTAATATTGACCGTCAATTTGAAAGAGAATGATGGCGGCTCCAAGGTTTGATTCAAACAAAAAACCTATCTGACTTTGATCTTCAATGTTCGAACAGACCCGCGCGACAATCCCAAGGATTTTCCCGGTAATCCAGTCAGCAAACACAACCAACAAAACCAACCCTAGCTCGCAATCTTCCAATTTTCCGATGAGCGAAAGAAATAAATGAACCTCTGCAAATCGTCTCAGTGCAAAACCGTGTGTTCAACAAGCCGAAGCTCTGATACCACTTGTTAGGAACAAAGCGACGCGCAGCGGAAACAATACACTCGGACAGACGATTAAACACGCAATATAACATAAAATAATAGCGATAAACGACACAAGAATTTTACGTGGTTTAGTCCCAGCGGAGGACCTACATCCACGGGCTACAACTAGGTTATTTCATTAGTGGTGCAAAGATTGCAATTACATAGTATGGTTATTTATAATATATGAACCAAGGTTAAAGGCTTAATTAACAAGAACAATAACGGGTGAAGTCTTTGTTCTCCTTTTCACCAATTTGAGCCCAAACCCAAAACTAGCTCAAAGCCTTCACAAATCCTAACACATGACACTGACTTTTACCCAGTTCTTAAAGATATCTAGACTCTTAGGAAATAAGAACATATTTAACAATGTTTACAAAAAGTATATATTCTAAACAATCAATATTACAATTACATGTTTTGAAAGTGTTATCCTATATAATTTATCCCATCATGGCACAAAAATGCAAAAAAGCAACATATCATATAATAAATACTTTTTTATGCACACGCAATGCTTCCCTCTCCTCTACTCATACTCATCTTATCCCTACTTACTTCAAGACCAGTAGATATTATTCACAAGCAGTATATCAAAATCAGTCCCTCAAAGATAGTCAGATTGGAAAGTTAAGTCCTTCAATCATCCATACATTGATACATACACAAATATGGAAATATGCTTAATGTTTTCTTCTTTATTTTCCATTCACGTTGTCAAATGATTTTTATGTAGTAATCGTAATCTAATGTATGTCATGATCTCGAGGGCGGACGAAATTAAAGAGAAGCCCATATCCTGATATCCATAATGTGTCTCGAAAGATAGAGCATGCATGCATTCTTCTCGTTTGATGAAAGTAAAATTTCTAAAAAAAATATGTTGTTTTCGATGGTAGGAAAATGAACATGAAAAGATGGTTTCTAAATTATAGAAAGATGGTTATTTTTTTATTTGTGAATTACTAAAATTGTGAGAAAGGTATAATGTAGGGTTGTTCAAAAAGCGCGAAGCTCGAAGCTCGCTCGATAAAAGCTCGAATAAATCTAGCTAAAAAAGCTTGACGTTTAACAACCTGAGCTGAGTTGGCTTATTTTTGTAACCGGGCCAAGCTCGACCCAAGCTCGGCTCGTCTTGTTGGCCCCATAGGCTTGTTTAACTTCAAAATCGACCTCGAGCCTAGCTAAGCTGCCTTGTTTAGTTTCGGGCACGAGCTTAAACCTACCATGGCTTGACTTGGGCTTGACTTATGAACCACCCTAGTATAATCTATGTTAACATTTTGATGGTTATTAACAAAGAAAAATGATGAGAATAAAAAACAAACGAAAGAAAAACATGTTCCTTATATATGAGATGATGAGTTGCTTAAAAAAACCAAAACCAAAATAAAAAAACAAAACTTTAGCCTTTAAAAACATTTTTTTACATTATAAAATAGATTAAAAATATATAGAGATACTGGATTTTAATCATCTAAATTTTGGGATTTTGGTCGGTATTAATTTCAACTTATACAATTCTCTAGGTTAATCATAACATATTGGCATCTATCAGATCTTTTCATAACGGGAACTAATCTGGATATTTTTTAGACAGAATTACAAATTTTGTCCTTTAAAAAAAGCCAAATTACGGTTCGTGTCCTTTTCTAAGTTTCCTTGCAGGCGGTGTACTTTAAACTTTTTTTTCCTACAACTTTTGTCCTTTACGCTAACTGGGTTAGAAAAACTCAGTTAAGTATGACATGTGCCAGACATGTGATGGGCATAATTGTAATTTTAATATATCCCTCCTTTCTCTCTTCTTTCTCTCTAAGCCACCACCATCACCATAAATTCCGGCCACCATACGAGTAGCTGGTTAAAACTAAATTAAACAAAACCAACCCTTCAAACCTATATCTATTTAGAGATTGAAACCTGCACACCCAAAGAACGATCGGGTTGGCGTTAATCGCACAATGAAAACGACCAACGAGTCTCTAATGTGGATCTATGATGCCATCGAATCCCAATTGAAATCAAAACTTACAAGACACTGTTGATTTCGATCAATCTAATCTTCGGATCTGCAACTCAGGTGCTATGCCCATGATGAATAGATATAATTTGTGGTGGTTTTGGAGCCTTGACGATAGTGGTTGTAAGCCTGTGAAGGCCGGGCGGTGGCGACTGAGATGTTCTCGGGATGTTTGGGGGAATATGTAATTGATCAAGTTGGTGGTTGTAGGGTGTGTTCAATTTAAGAACCCTAGGCGGCGGCCATCTGCTGATGGCAGTGCTCCGGTGTGGGGAAGTTCGCCGTCGTCGTCGATTGTTGCCGGGGTGGTAGTTTGGTGGTGGAAGTTCGCCGTCGTCGTCTAGGGTTACGGATTTGGGTGGGTGATGGCTACGGCTAGTTACGCTAGGGTTACAGCTAGGGTTTTGATGGAAGTCTTAAACGGTAGGGTTACGGAGGTGGTGGTTCAGGTGGCCGGAATTTCGGAGGTGGTGGTTCAGGTGGCCGAAATTTCGGAGGAGATGGTTCAGGTGGCCAAAAAGAAGGTGGTGGTTCAGGTGGCCGGAATTTCGGAGGTGATGGTTCAGGTGGCCGGAAACGGAGGTGGTGGTTCAGGTGCCGGAAACCAGAGGTATGGGAGTGGTGATAGGCGAAAAGACAAAAATGCCCTCACATGCGTCTCACGTGAGGGTATTTAACTGACTTTTTCTAACCCAGTTAGCGTAAAGGACAAAAGTTGTAGGAAAAAAAAGTTTAAAGTACACCGCCTGCAAGGAAACTTAGAAAAGGACACGAACCGTAATTCGTCTTATTTTAAAGGACAAAATTTGTAATTCTGTCTATTTTTTAAGCCAAATATGTCAAAATAAGTAGGCCAATTAGCACACCCCCTCCTTTCTTTACCGGCGCCACCCATCAATATCTTGCAATTGAGTCCACCTCTTGCAATGCAACTTGAAAAACAATGACATTAGGATTTCATTCACCCTTAATCGTGTCTTCGTATCTCCACAAATCAAATCAACAACTTCGTTATCGTCGACCCATTGCTCAATTCCACTTAACTCATTTATAATTGAAACGATTTTACTCTCCTCCTCGCCACACTTGTTGGATCTTGAGTGCTACTAATCTTTCAACATCGGCATTGTTGTTTGTGGTTGATAAGATGAAAACAAAAAAATAAAAAATATTAATAAGTAATGATGAATGGTTAGTAATAAAACTAGAATTTACAATAAATAGTAGAAGCAAAATGGATAATCATAGAAGTTGATACTAGAGGTGTTCATGGTAAACCGAATAACAATAACTGAAATCGAAAAGCTTTTAAGAATTTAAAAACCGATTTAAATCGAACTATGCACACCAATATAGTAAAAGGAACAAAAAATAAATAATACAAAATAAAAAATAAACGCCATTAAGCATCTGGGGTTGTGAGAGAGAGAGAGAGAGAGAGAGAGAGAGAAAGATTTTGAGTTCAAAACGATTAATAAGCGTGGGGAGAAAAGTGCAGTATCATAACTCAGGGACTGGTTTTGTAAATCATTCTATTATTGGATTTGGAGTGCACAGCACGACGTTATTAACCGGTAAATCACACTCATTCACCGGTTACACCCGGTTTCCTTTCTCTCTTTCTTTACTCCTACTACTAACTAATAATAATAATAATATTATACAGTAATTATTATCCCCCAATTTCTTTTCTTTCAATTCAATCAATTGCCGGTAAGCACGCATACATGAATCTAAACCCTAATCTTGATTCGATCTGGGTTTTGTGTAATTTTTGTTGTTTAATTGAAAGTGTATCGATTTGATGTATTGGCGTTTACGCTCGTTTTATGTGGAAATTCTTATTGTTTGTTGTTTTGAATAATTGATATGTAATTTTGTTAATCGAATTAGGGTGCTGGTAAGTTAAGTTGTTGCTTGTTGGAGTACATCACATGTATCAATGTTTATAAATGTATAGCTAATAATGCTTATAACAAGCATGCATTTTCATTGGATATTTATGTTGTCACAGTATTCCTCTTTAAGTTTCTTTTTAAACTTGCTTTCTCTGATTAAATGTAGTTGATCACAATTGCTATATTATCTGGATCTTGAAGTTGAAACGCTAGTACGGTACTGGTTTACGTCGTGTTGCTGTTTGTTTTTATTATGTCGGATGACGAAAGCAATTTGGTTATAATGTCTCGTTTGCGGTTTTATTAACATGGAATGTTGGATATGTAAGTGCAGGATATTATTCTAAGCTCGTTAGGGCTTGCTTTGTCCCTCTCCTTTTGTTCCTTTAAACTTGCATTTTCTATGTAATTGTAGTTAATCAAAATTGTTATAAGTTGATAGAAGAGTATTTGAATTTTGAAGTTGAAACGGTAGTTGGTACTGATGTACGTAGATGGAAAGGCATGTTGCTGTTTGTTTTTATTATGTCTGATAACAATTTGGTTAAATTCTCGTTTGCGATTTTATTCTTTTCACTAACATAGAATATTTGGTACGCAACTGCAGGATATTCTCACCTGGTAGATGGCGGAAAAAGAGGAAGGGAAAGCCGACTGGGAAGTTGTATCACTAACAGCATCTACATACGCTGCTGCTCCCGGTCCAGATACGGGAGACTCCAAAAGTGACGAAAAGAGTGACTTGGTTGACACTAATCAAACTGAAACTTCAAACCCGTTGTTCATGTCTGGTCACTTTGTCTTCCCACCAAGTCAGCATGAAAACTTGCAATTGGAGCCTGAAACCACAGAGATTGTTGATGAACCGGAAGAAGAAGAAGAATATGTTCCCGAATCTACTAAAGAAAAAGGAGAAAGATCTTTTGCTAATATTGAGGAGCTAACCGAGTCTGATAACTGGAATATCGAGAAAGGTGCCAAATTGACAATTAATGATGTGGATGAGAATATTTACAATTCTGGCAAGTTTCAATCTTTTCAAAGTGAACCGACTATGGACAAGTCAAACATAGATGATGAAGACAAAGTGTTGGCGGAATCTATTGGATCTTCTGACTCGTCCGTTGGTTCAAATGTTCCAAGTTTGCCTAAACATACCGAAGAAGATACCTATGATGAATCTGGCTTGCCATATGCAGCATGGTGGAAGAAACAAGCTGTTTCTTTATATGCTCATGCAAAAGAGACAAATACTTTCTGGTCAATCTTCATTGCTGCTGCGGTGATGGGCCTTGTGATTATTGGCCAGCAATGGCAACAAGAAAGATGGCAAGTTTTGCGTCATAGGTGGCATTCTGGCGTGTATGATGAGGTACGCAACTTCATTCGGATAAGTGACCTTTTTTGCTTGCTTACGTTGTACTTGTAGAAACAAGATATATTTTATGCAAAGTTATCAAATGCGCTAGGTGCATAGGCCTTGCTTGGGGCTTAGGCGCAAAAAAAGCAAGGGCCTGAAGAAAAAGAAGCGCACTAGAATAAAAAATTAAAAATATATTATGTATATGAAAAATAATGTTGTTCTTCAAATAAAATAAACAAAAGCTATTTTATAGCATTTAACGTCATCTAAGTACCAAAAGTTTTAAATAGTCAAGATTAAACCGCAATTCCAAAACATGAATAACAAAATGTATCAATATAACGTCTTTGACCTCTCCTAGATCTAAGTTCCTCTAGCACTCGTTGCGTTTCTTTTGCTCGGCTTTTATCTTCTCATGCTCTTGGCAGAGACAATGCCTAAGCGCTCGCCTAGGAACAAGAAGCGCATTTCTCAAGCCTCGCCTGAAAAATGGGCCTAAGCCGCAAGAAGCGAGGGCTTTTAATAACTAGGATTTTATGTACTGACTTACTTTTGTTCTGTGGATATGTAATCAGCATAGCTATTCTATCACTTGGTAAAGAATTTAAGTGCTGCATACTAGAGACAATTTTGGCTGGTACAAGTGGTTTACATGTTATGTTTAAGTTATATTATTTCCATAATAATGAAATTTTAGAATAAATAGTTCTTCTCTTTGGGAAACTTTCGAGTTGTTTTCTTATTAGTCAACGTGTTTTACCTGTTTTGATCCGTTACATATAAAACATTCCCAAAATTACATGTAATGTTTGATGATTAAGGTAGTTTTTACTGTTGACAGAAATTTGGAAGGATGGTGGGACCGATATCCCGATTTAAGGATGCAATCATAGGTAGCAACCGACGAGGATTCTCCATTAGATCGAGAGATCATTGAAGTTAAAGGTGATGCAAAGCTGAAGAAAATAGAGTGGAGGAAAATGTGGAGGTTTTGTGAGTGTGGATAGCAAAGGTTCTGTTTTGAGCATCAGCTGACCAATTTGTAAGAAAACCAGAAAGGATAGAAGAAGTTACAGTTGCTTGTTTGTCCTCTTTTTTTTTTTTTTTTTTTTTTTTTTTTTTTTTTTAATGTTTTTGTGAATTTTGTTTCTTTCAAATGATAATAAATATTATTTGTTAGCTTGCTTGGTTTTCTATCCTTATTAAGCCCGGCAAAATGGCCGTGACTGGTCAGAGGTTGGGTTTGGGTTAGAAAGGGTTCGGGTCAAGATAGGCCGCTTTGAAAAAAAGTATCGTTTTGGTTCAGGTTAAAGTGGGTTTGTACTAAAACAAGATTGGATCAAATAAGTTGTTTTAGATGAAAAAAAAGTACTAAAACAGGTTCACATGCTACATGTATGCTTATGGCGGCTAGTGGTACTGAGTTTTGCGGTGTCGGCGGCGACGGTTGAGCATGCGGCAATCGACGAGGTGTTGGTGGTTGTGTGGTGACTGTCTGCAAGGCCAGGTTTGAGAAGAGAGAAAAAGGGTGTGGGGGGGGGGGGGGGGCGTTGACATTTCCTGGCCCGATCGTTTGCTAGGCCTGAATTTTTTAGACTAGTTTTATATATTTAAAAAAACAATAAATTATATTTTTAATGTTTAAACCTAATTACACAACTCATTTAAGCCCATAAAGAAATAAAAGAAAATAAAATTGTACAATTCAAATCATAATCGATAAACTCCTTTAAAAATTTAGTTGTTTAAGCCCGATAAGAAAACTCTGTTTTTATTGAGGCCCAAGTTTTTTTTCGTATTTGTCCTAAATTTTTTAACGATTATCGAGAATGACTCTGATTGTCGATGATTAAGGTAGGTGGTGGTTGCGTCGATGGTTATTAAAAGAGAACAAAATTATTTTTATTTAATTAAAAAGGAAAACCTATAACTTTTTTTGTAAGAAAGGTTAATAATAAATCAAGTAACTTTTTAGAGAACAGAATATACTACCAGAAAGAAGAAAATCAATTAACGTTTTAGAGAAAAGAAGATATATTATTTAATAATCACATATTTAGAAGCGAGATAACTCTCAAACCGTTCTCTACTCATTATATGTATTGTTTTCTTGTCCATGATCGATAATTATCCATTTTATGTGCAACTAACCAGGTGCATACATATCTAGTCCTATATCAGGATAAATAATAAGGAACAACTGACTAATCTATAAAAGCAATACAATTTTATGCACATGTGGATGTCATGTCACTATTTCCTATTATATTAGGATTCATTACCGGTTTTTCTATTATAACCTATTGGAAACATGTAACAACTCGGGTTTTCGAATTTATATTTTTATTTAATACTTAACCCGTTTCGATGTTCGGGTTATTCTATTAAATAAAAATATTGCGTTTATCGAGGAGATTAATTATTGTTATATTATTGTTTAATTATTTATATATATAATTATAACTTTCAATTTATGGCAAAAATAACCCGAACAAAAATTGTTATCCCTTTATATTTCCACATTCATTCTTTAGGGTTAAGGCACATGGGGGATGGGGGCGCGGGTTCGAATTCCTCAGCCCGTTTTAAGTTTTATTTTGTATAATTCCCATTTTAAACATATATTGATATATTTACTAAATTAAATCTATACTACAAATATTATAAATATATTAATCAATCGGTATTTTATTAAAACCGACATATTAACTAGTTATGTTTCCGAAACTTCGTTAAAACCTTATATTATCTTATATTTTTCTTATAAATAGGTATATATTTTATAGTATGAATTGTTAAAGGTTTTAATATTAAAAGTTTAAGGGTTTTGATTTAAATATACATAATCAAAATATATAGCATACCTTATTATAATTATGTGGCAAAGTATTTTATAAATAAATTGTATTTTTATAAATGTCTGTATTGTGACACTCGTCAATTTCATGTTAACTCCGTTAATCCGAACTCCTTTAATTCAAACTTAAGATCACATGAACTGTAACACATATCTTATTACATTTAAATTAGGGTTTAAATGATACATGACAATCATTACACAAGTAGTCTTTCGGAATTTCACCGAAACACACACGAGTCGACTCAAACCGTTGGTGAACAAACGATAAACATTATAAACAAGTACTTGGTATAATTACGTGTTACGTTTATATGTATAAATGTGTGCTTGTATGCATGTCATTATATTATGGAGGTGATTGATGTTTATGTTAGAATTATACAAAAGAGAAGTTGAGGGTGCTAGTTGTAACTTGTCATTTATTTGATTAATATATACACAACCTTAACCATAAATCCTAACCCTCTTCTCCCTCTCTCTCTCCCTCTCCCACCTGCGACGGCAGCCCCCCCCCTTGGATCAACCGAAACACACAACACACACACACACACATACAATCATCCTTGCAACTTGTTGAAGGCTTAAGGTGTTAACTAGGTAAACTAAACACTATATGTAACCTATTCTATCGATTTTTGGCATCATTGAACACATTAATCACAAACCCTAATTGCTAAATATGTTGATTATTGATTAGTTAGGGTTGTATGCATGATTTCTTGTTCATAGGTTATTTGTATGTTGAGTTTTGATGAAAACTGATGCTGGACAGATTCTTAATTGTATGTTGAAATGACTGTAACTCGATGTTAATGTGCTATATGGAAGTGATTGTTAATTCTATGATTTAGTAGGTCGAATCTAGTTTCTAAAGAATCTGAGTTTGTAATTTTTGGACGGGTAAAAGTTAGGTTTTATTATTTTACAAATCTGTTGTGCAAGTCTGATTCGGGAAGCCTGCTGGTAGGCTGTTTTGCGATTAAGATATCTCATAAACGACAAGACCATGGGGTTGATTCCACTTCTGGGAGTTAATATTTTGAGTTTGGAATCTAACCCAATAGTAATTGCATTAATTGGATTTTCCATGTAACGGGAATCACAAATAAAATTCTCTTGCGCATGATAATGACTGTTGTGTATTTACTGTGATGTTTTGATCATTGTGAGAAAACCATATATGATAAAAATATAATAAAAATATTTTTAGAAACCTAACTCAAGTGTTCTTCTGTGATGAGTTTTGGTGATTTACTGGACGTGCATTGATTTATTAAATAGAATAATCTTTTCTAGTGAAAATCTTCCTGGATAAATTAGCTGCTGAATTACTTAAGTTAACATGAAAAGTCTATAGTTGATCGATGTTTGCTATGTGTATGACTTAATTGCCCTTGTGGGAGTTAGTTTACTAGTAATGTACAATAGTAACTCTTGACACAATATTTGTTCACGCATGTAGCTTCTCACTAACGTGTTTGTCGAGTCGCACTTATTTCACAAACGAAACACGAAACATATCTCATGCATAAGTTTTATGTGTCAAGTCTAGGGACTCACTCGTAGTATAAATACTTAGAAAATCTCAATTTTGTTTTAGAGCACTAGTGAGGATTTTTTATGACGCACACCTCTCTCGGATATTTTTTGTTATCTTCGCAAACAGTGAGTTTCACGGCCCCTTTTACTCTCTTTTTAAACGCTTTTATTAGGGGGAGATAACATACTCCATGCTTTAGATTTTGTTATTCTTTATATATCACTTGTAAGGCTAAGTGGCAAACAAACCAACAAAAGTCTTTCATAGCATCGAACCGGTTAATATTGGGATAATAGCGAGTCACTGTTGAGTAGTACTACTGGGTTTGACAAACCCCACCCAACTCTAAACTCGACTGTAGGTCGAGTGGGTGTAATCTTGGCTAACACATTACCATGGTCGTGGTTGACATGGTGGCAAGGCAATCGTTAAACAGTCCGATTCGGTTTCGAACACTTAGTAATACATGCTTGATAGGTTAGCTACCTATTGATATATAATTGACTTAACATTATCTGGTAACGCTAAAACTCAAACGCTTTATTTGTATAAACTTGTGAACTCACCAACCCTGTGTTGACACTTTTAGTATGTTATTCTCAGGTAGCCGAGGCGGGGAGCGCGGTATAGGACATGCATTCGCTAAACACCATTGCTTTAAAAACTTCTTTTAATTTTTTATCTTGATAACTTGGGTTTTTAAATCGTCCTATGTGGCGCAACTTTTTGGTTTACAATTTACGCTTCCGCATATCATTTAAGACTTGATGTCTTGTCGGTTTTTAAAACTTTAAATATGGTGTTTTGTTATAACTAATGATTCCGATCCTGTTAGTTCACACATTCTGAGGGTAAAACTTCGTTAGTGGATTTTGATGGTGTGACAGATTGGTATCAGATCCTTTGGTTATAGCGAACTAGAAATGCATTCATACTAGACTATAACCGCAAAGACCCATTAGTTATAATGTTACGTACTGCATATATAAATATATATTATCAATTTAGTTATTCGTTTTCTTTATCTCTTTACCTCATTCACTCATACGCGCGTAACCCAAACACGACTTATCCTGTACGGATGTCAACGCCATCATCATCATCCGACCTGGTGTCCTACGCCCCAGGAAAGGAATCGCAGCTACCCAACTCATCACCACCCCGAGTAGTCCCGGCACTAGAAGCCCCCACACCGAAGAGGCACCGCCCATTGGGGGATGTGTACGAGGAAAACGGTAACTGGAGTTGCTACCCGAGTTTGATTGAGCGATTAGTTTACCATGAGCAAGTACCACTACCACCTCTCTCGGGCTGTCCTACATCCTTCAACACGCTACCACCCATAACCCTACCAATGGAACACGCTTTCGCAGCTCTCGTCTCCTGTTTAGAGCGTAAAGTGGACTTTATGCGCTCGGCGAGAGTGAATGTTATTGGATTGATAGGGGATGGAGATGAGGCTAGGAAGAGAATTTCCTACCTGACTGAAGGTATGAAGGAAATTCAGGATGCTCATGTGCAGCATATGAAAGTAGTGATCAAGACGCAATCAGAGTTGATAAACTTGCATGAGGAAGCTAGAGATGTAAGAGGCCTTGCAGCAGAAGCTCTAGCTCTTTGCGAGACCCTACAGGCGCAACTTGCCCCGATCGCAGTAGTACAGGAAGAAGATCCCGAGGAAGAACCCGAAGAAGATCCTGAGGAGGAACCCGAAGAGGAACCGGAGGAAGAGCCGGCTGAGGAGGAGGCACACTCCGACGTGTCCTCAGAAGATGACATCTAAGGAGGATAACACCTAGATGGAGGGGTTGTCTCCATCCAAACTTATATTTTTCTATAACTTTAAGGATTGATTTTAAATACTTTGTAACTGAAACAATGGTTTTAATCATGAATTATTATTTGGATTATTATATGGTTGTGATGCGATGTTTCTATTTCTTTTTCTTTCTTTTCTTTTTTACCTTTTATTACATGTATGGTGTGTTGCATATGAAATCGAGAGTTCATGTCTAACATTTTATGCTGTGATTCTAGGAGATGTATGGAAGAAACACTGGTGGTGGTCGCGGTAACATCAACATGACCGCGGCAGAACTCCAAGCCTTGCTAAACGACCATGAGGTGGCAGCTCTAGCTGCGCATGTTCAGAATCAAGCCGGAGGTCCAGCTGGAGTCTGTACTTTCAAGAACTACCTAGACTGCAAGCCTAATTAATTTGACGGCATTGAGGGAGCCATAGGTTTCCTGCATTGGGCTGAGAAGGCAGAATCAGCTTTTGAGATGTGTAACTGTCCACCATCCAGCAGGGTTAAGTTTGCTACTGGAACACTGCAAGATTCCGCTCTCACCTGGTGGAACTCTAATGTGCAGATTCTTGGTTTGGAATTGGCAAATGCTATGAATTGGGAAAAATTCAAGAACATGATGCGAGAAGAGTATTGTCCTAGAGAGGATATCTCGAAGTTGGAGTCGGAATTTTGTGCATTAAAGATGGTGGGTTCTGAGATTGAAGCCTACACCACCCGTTCCCACGAGCTATCGGTGATGTGCCCGCGGATGGTAGATCCGCCAAGTAAGAGAATCAAGATGTATATTGATGGTTTGGTACCCCAGATTCAGGGTATGGTGACGTCTTCTAAACCAACCACTATTCAACAAGCGATCCGAATAGCCCAAAGATGACGGATCAAGCAGTGGCACAAGGTACGTTACCACCTAGAGGTTCCACCTCTAAAACCCGTAACAACTCAAGTACTGACAACAACAACAACTCTGGGAATGGAAAGAGGAAATTTGACAACACCAGGTCCTCATCATCGAACCCTCCACAGCAACAACACCACCGTAGACCCGAACTCACTCGAAACTTCAATAACCAGGGTTCCAACCAAAAAAACGGTGGCATACAGGGTTCGAGTGGCTATGCTGGAAAGTACCCAAAATGCAACAAGTGCAACTATCACCATGCTGGCCCATGCGACCGTATCAAGTGTTTGAGATGCGTTAAACTGGGTCATCAGGCCAAGGACTGTAGGGGAGACCTAGGGGGGTAAGGGTGCCCCTAAACAGCCTGCAACAACGAAAGGGTGCTTTGAGTGTGGTCAGGAGGGTTATTTTAGGAAGGATTGTCCTAAACTGAAGCAGAATGAAGGCAACGGAGGAGGTACTAAGGGTAGAGCCTTTGTCATTGGATCGGGCCATGCCCGCAGAGATCCGAACGTGGTTACCGGTAAGTTTCCCTGAAACGATTGTTTTGCTTCTATTTTGTTTGACACTGGAGCTGATAGGAGTTTTGTGTCGAAAGCCTTTAGTGAACTCTTAGACTTAACCCCAACCCCGTTAGATGCTAAGTTTCCTATTGAATTAGCTGATGGTAAGTCTATAGAAACAACCCATGTACTAGCGGGATGTAAGTTGAAACTGTCGGGTCATACTTTCGATATCGACCTCATACCCTTTACGCTTGGTAGTTTCGATGTCGTCGTCAGAATGGACTGGTTATCCGAGAATAGAGCTGAGATTATATGCCATGATAAGATAGTTCAAATCAATAATCCTTCCGGCGATATCATCTTGGTACAGGGTGAGAAGAGCGGCATGACAACCAGCATCATCACCCTCATGAAGGCGCAGGAATATTTACGAAAGGGTCATCTGGCGATTTTAGCCCATGTTATTGAGAAACCCGCGGAAGAGAAGTGGATTGAAGATATACCAACTGTTCAAGATTTTCCCGAAGTCTTCCCGGAAGATTTGCCAGGACTCCCACCCATTCGACAAGTCGAGTTCCAAATCGAGTTAGCCCCTGGTGCGGCACCTATAGCACGAGCCCCGTATCGGCTTGCACCGGCAGAGCTTCAGGAGTTGTCCACTCAATTACAAGACTTGTTGGATAAAGGTTTTATCTAACCTAGCTCATCACCATGGGGAGCCCCTGTCCTATTTATCCGAAAGAAGGACGGGACTTTCCGCATGTTCATCGACTACCGAGAGCTGAACAAAGTGACGGTCAAGAACCGTTATCCCCTACCCCGAATTGATGATCTTTCCGACCAGCTTCAAGGATCGAGTTACTACTCGAAAATCGATCTGAGATATGGTTACCATCAATTGAGAGTGCGCAAAGAAGACATTTCAAAGACGGCATTCAGAACTCGGTACGGTCACTATGAGTTTTCAGTCATGCCTTTTGGCTTAACCAACGCACCAGCGGTATTCATGGACCTCATGAACCGAGTACACAAGACGTACCTCGACAAGTTTATTATCGTTTTCATTGATGATATCCTCGTCTACTCCAAGAACAAGACCGGCCATGAAGAACACCTGAGGTTAATCCTGGAATTGCTAAAGAAGGAACAATTGTACACAAAGCTTTAGAATTACGAATTTTGGCTTCGCGAAGTTCACTTCTTAGGTCATGTGATCAATGAGAGTGGTATCCATGTCGACCCAGGCAAGGTAGAGGCCATCAAAAACTGGGAAGCACCTAAGACTCCAACTGAGGCGCGACAATTCCTAGGACTGGCTGGCTACTACCGACGTTTCATCGTGGGATTTCCAAAGATTGGCCAACCTCTCACCGCACCGACACACAAGGGTACTAAGTACAATTGGGGTGACATGCAGGAGTCTGCCTTCAAACTGTTGAAAACCAAACTCTGTAGTGCACCTATCCTAGCCCTCCCTGAGGGAACGGAAAATTTTGAGGTGCATTGTGACGCATCGATACAAGGTCTCAGTTGCGTGTTAATGCAACTCGAGAAGATTATAGCCTATGCCTCTCAACAGATACGGATCCACGAGAAAAACTATACGACTCATGACTTGGAACTCGGAGCTGTGGTGTTTGCCCTTAAGATATTGGGGCATTACTTGTACGATACCAAGTTTACCATCTACACCGACCACAAGAGTCTCCGAAATATCTATGATCAAAAGGAGTTGAACATGCGACAGCGTCGTTGGGTCGAGCTACTTAAGGATTATGACTGTGCCATCAAGTACCATCCTGGAAAGGCCAATGTAGTGGCCGATGCTCTCAGCAGAAAGGAAACCGATAAGCCTAGATGTGTGCGAGCATTACAACTCACGATTCATGCTAACGTACCTGATCAGATTCGTGATGCTCAACTCAAAGCTTTGAAAGACGATAACCTCCCATCAGAACTCATGCGGGGCATGGACAAGTAGCTTGAAACCAAATCGGACGAGGTCCGATATTTCAAAAACCGGATTTGGGTCCCTCGATACGAAGACTTGAGAAATCTGGTGATGGACGAAGCACACAAATCCCGATACTCCATTCACCCTGGCTCAGATAAAATGTACCATGACCTAAAGGCACTTTACTGGTGGCCAAACATGAAAGCCGACATTGCCACCTAGGTGAGCAAATGCTTGACTTGTGCAAGAGTCAAGGTGGAATATCAGAAACCATCTGGTCTGTTACAACAACCGGAACTCCCAACGTGGAAATGGGAACACATTTCCATGGATTTCATCATGGGATTACCAAAACACTGACGGGATGCGATACCATCTGGGTGATCGTTGACCGGTTGACTAAGTCTGCAAATTTCTTAGCGATCAAGGAATCAGACAAAATGGAAAGACTGAATCGCATACAAGAAAGAATTAGTGTCCAGACACAGAGTGCCTGTCTCAATCATATCTGATCGAGATTCTGGTTTCACTTCACACTTTTGGAAGTCACTACAGAGCGCACTAGGTGCTTGCCTTGATATGAGCACAGCATACCATCCTCAAACGGATGGGCAAAGTGAACGCACCAATCAGAACTTGGAAAACATGTTGTGTGCATGCGTGTTGGATTTCGGAAAAAGTTGGGAACCCCACTTGCCCTTGGTGGAGTTTTCGTTTAATAACAGCTACCACGCAAGCATTAAAGCAGCGTCGTTTGAAGGGTTGTATGGACGAAAGTGTCGATCGCCTCTTTGCTGGGCAGAAGTAGGTGACAACCAAATCACTGGTCCCGAATTAGTGCTCGAAACCTCATAAAAGATTGTCCAAATCCGAAATTGCATGGCAGCAGCACGATATCGCCAAAAGAGTTACGCCAACAAGCGCCAAAAACCACTGGAATTTCAAGTGGATGACAAGGTTTTACTGAAAGTCTCACCTTGGAAAGGTGTAGTTGTAACGATTCCGGCAAATCCAGGTATACCCTAGCCGGTATATACTATTTACGTGTCATTTAGTATTGATTATATGAGTTATTGTACGTGTATACGAGTATATATGATTCATAGAACGAATCATACTCGATTATATAGTGAATCGTATTGGAATTACAATTAACCAATGAACGATTATTGAAACCCGAACGAATCGGGAATTACATTATAGACGAAGTATATAATGTTTAGTGATGTTTACGAAGTATTAATGCTTCGGGATAAGTGAATTATAGCACAGAAAAAGGATTTCGATTTATTAGTACGTCGGTACAATAAACGAAACCTTTAACATCAAACCAAGCAAGAGACGATCAATCAAGCCGAAAAAGATGCACAATTACCGACAATACAATGTTTTAAGTCATTTAATGTCATGGGTTAAGTTTTTAAAGTTTTTAAATCAGTTTTATGTAAATTTTATTTTAACCCGAAAAACGACCATTTTATGCTCGTTTTAAGCCGAATTACGAGTTTAAACGAGAAACGAACTGAGCCAGATTATCCAAAACATTATCCGGATTACGGAAATCCGAATATGTGGCTAATATTGAAGTTGTGGGGCCCACCCCCACCCATTACTTGGACCGATCGGCCACCCTATCCCCATTATCAATTCATTTTCTTTTTTTACACATCAAACTCTCTCAAATCATTCAAGCCTTCAAACATTCAACCCAAAAACCCTTGATCCAAACCAAGAACACAAGGTATAACACATGTTTTAATGCTTAAATCTTGTTTCCAACTTCATGATCTTGAGAAAAGGAGGTTTCAAATGTAAAAATGGGTGAAAACCCGAGTTGAAACCGATTCTCGCATGATCAAGTGATGTATACAAGTTATACAAAGGATCTTGATCCAAGTGATGAGTTAAAAGAGTTTATAACGAATTTTTACGGTTAAAATCTTTAAAAAATGAATTTCCAAGTGAAAGACGGGTGAAAACCCGAGATGAAACCGACTCTTGCATGATCAAGAGATGTATACAAGTTATACAAGGAATCTTGGTCCAAGAAATGAGTAAAAAGAGTCGAGAACGGATTTTTACGGTTAAAACCTTTGTTTTTATATCAAAACCGACACTATGAAAGAAATGGTTTGATTGTTGGTGTAACTTGCTTGGTATAGTGTTATTGTGCTTGTAAGTGTTGTATCTAGTGGCTAGCAAAGGCTAGAAACCAAGATCTTTGCGATCTAACGCTAGAAAACACAAGATAGTTCGGTTTTCGTGTGATTTAGTGATTTTGGACAGATTGTAATGTGCTTAGAGTTGGGTCACGAAATTTCACAGAGATGATATACACATGAAAATATGAGATCTGTGAATTTTTGGTAATTTTTGGATAAAAGATGAATATTTGGTGAATTTAATGCTCGGTTTTGGCCAAAAATGGTGAAAAATAGCTAAACTTGATGAAAAATTCTGAAAAATTAAGGATAAGCTTTTTATAACATATAAAAGTCACACACAAAATTTGAGCTCAGTTGGAGAAGTCTAAAGGGGCTTTTCGGTAAAACAAGTTCTAGAGCTTTCTAGCTCGGTTTTTGTGAAAATGGCTTGAAAAATGAGTTTTGGGTTCTGGAAAAATTCCAGGGAGTTATGAGGATGGCAGGGATCTTCCCAGAAAAATTTGGGATTTTTCTAAAGTCTTTTGGTATTTTTGACATATTTAGTGTTTTAATAAGGTTTAAAAATAGATAAATAAATGTAAATATAAGAAAATAAATCTGGAAAATTTTTATAAAATTTCTTACTGTCAAAATAAGTTTTGTGCAAAATTTCAAGACCCGAGACTAAACGGGTAATTATTTGTGCTAAAAAGAACATAAAAACAAATTTTTAAAGCTTAAAACGTGTAAACCGGCAAAACTCGCATAAGCGAGCTGACTGGTATATAAAAACCTAAAAATAGACGATTTTCATAATACTAAGTAAATTAAATAAAAGAAAATCATCCGAAAATAATTCGGATGATTTGGGTAATTTTACCCGATTTTACTGTTTCCGGCACCTAAATGACGGAAACGGGCCCCGCGGCCAAACGGGGTGTCCAAACCGAGCTCTAATTTCATCACTTTAACTAAATTAACAGTCAAACACCATTTTTGGGTCGGGTGTGACCAAACCCATTTTTGAAACTAAAAACGGATAACCGTGCTAGGCACACAAATCAAGGAAATCATAAAAATGATAATTTTGACCGTCAGACTCTAAGCAATGTCACAATCTGAGTCCTTAGAAGTGTCACGGGGTTAACATTGTCCCCGAATCGAGTACAGTACTGGGCTAACAATGTCCGATTGATACGTATTTAATTTATGGGAATTATATAGTAACGACTAGATATTATATTACAGATCCAGGTTTATAGCAGTTCATTGTATCACGTCCCGACTCACAGAAAGGTGAGTTTTCACGAGCCCCTTTTACTGAACTGTTTTAAATATTTTCCCGGGGCGGAAAGCATGTATTTATTAAAGTATTTAAGTACATACTGATCGTATGGAAACACTTGTATATTTAAATATATATATGGTTTGATGCATAGAATATATAAATTGTTTATCGTGTGGGATTGTTCTGGGGTAACATAGTTCCCAGAGGTTATTATTGTTCTGGGGTAACATAGTTCCCAGAGGTTATTATTGTTCTGGGGTAACATAATTCCCAGAGGTTATTATTGTTCTGGGGTAACATAGTTCCCGGAGGTTATTATTATTCTGGGGTAACTTAGTTCCCAGAGGTTATAAATGTTCTGGGGAAACATTGTTTCCCGCATAATTACATTGTTTAATAAATGATTATTAAAATGATCTGTCAGTGTTTATTTAAATTAGTGAAACTCACCAACTATTCGTAGTTGACCCGTCTTCTTTACATGTTTTCTAGGTATGCCCAAGTTGGAATGATTGATATGTGCTTAATGATCTGTGCTACTTGTTGGAAGCTTGCTGATCTATATTTTGTAATGAATATATTAATGTCTTATCGGTAAAACTTGTGTGTAACACCTAGACAGTAACGAAACTAGCAACAATGTAATATGATATAAATTAATGTAGTGGTATTTTCTTTATAAGCAAGGCTGTTGATATCAGATGTGTCTGTTGCATCCCGTGTATGTTTCCGCTACGGTTACGGGGTGTTACAGTAGTTCGCTTTGAAAAGCGAAACAAACTCAACCCACGATACGTTGGCCCATACCGGATTACTGAATGTATTGGTCCGGTAGCGTACCGATTGGACTTACCAACGGAACTCAGTGGCGTACACAACGTTTTCCATGTATCCAACTTTAAGAAATGCCTTTATGATGAAACACAAGCAGTTCCTTTGGGCGAGTTGCAAGTTGATGAACAGTTACGCTTCATCGAAGAACTAGTCGAAGTTTTGAATTGGGAAACCAAAACACTCAAACACAATAAGATTCACATCGTTAAAGTTCGTTGGAACTCGAGAGGTGGACCAGAGTTCACATGGGAACGCGAGGATCAAAAGATGATAGAGTATCCTTACCTTTTCGAAGGACTAACCAAGCACCGAAAACCGCGAAAGCCGACAAACCGTCAGAATACACCAGAGGTATGAATTAAATTTCGGGATGAAATTTCTTTCTACAGGGGGATGATGTGACAAACTGAAAATTTTTGTTTTTCTTCAGACACCCATCGCGACTTGACATAAATTTTCGGGACGAAAATTCTTTCAACATGGGAATGATGTGACACTCGTCAATTTCAGGTTAACTCCGTTAATCCGAACTTCGTTAATTCAAACTTAAGATCACACGAACTGTAACACATATCTCATTACATTTAAATTAGGGTTTAAATGACACATGACAATCATTATACAAGTAGTCTTTCAGAATTTCACCGAAACACACACGAGTCGACTCAAACCATTGGTGAACAAACGATAAATATTATAAACAAGTACTTGGTATAATTACGTGTTACGTTTATATGTATAAATGTGTTCTTGTATGCATGTCATTATATTATGGAGGTGATTGATGTTTTATGCTAGAATTATACAAAATAGAAGTTGAGGGTGCTAGTTGTAACTTGTCATTTATTTAATTAATATATAAACAACCTTAACCATAAACCCTAACCCTCTTCTCCCTCTCTCTCTCTCCCACCTGCGACGGCAACCCCTCCTCCCCCTTGGATCAACCGAAACACACAACACACACACATACAATCATCCTTGCAACTTGTTGAAGGCTTAAGGTGTTAACTAGGTAAACTAAACACTATATGTAACCTATTCTATCGATTTTTAGCCTCATTGAAAACATTAATCACAAACCCTAAATTCTAAGTATGTTGATTGTTTATTAATTAGGGTTGTATGCATGATTTCTTGTTCATAGGTTATTTGTATGTTGAGTTTTGATGAAAACTGATGCTGGACAGATTCTTAATTGCATGTTGAAACACTGTAACTTGATGTTATTTTGGTATATGGAAGTGATTGTTGATTCTACGATGTAGTAGGTAGAGTCTAGTTTCTAAAGAGTCTGAGTTTGTAATTTTTGGACGAGTAAAAGTTAGTTTTTGTTATTTTACAAATTTGTTGTGCAAGTCTGATTAGGAAAGCCTGCTGGTAGGCTATTTTGCGATTAAGATATCTCATAAACGACAAGACCAATGGGGTTGATTCCACTTCTGGGAGTTAATATTTTGAGTTATGAATCTAACCCAATTGGTATTGCATTAAATGGATTTGCCATGTAACGGGAATAACAAATAACATTCTGTTGCGCATGATAATGACTGTTGTGTGTTTACTGTGATGTTTTGATCATTGTGAGAAACCCATGTATGATAAAAATATAATAAAAATATTTTTAGAAAGAAAAATCAAGTGTGCTTCTGTTATGAATTTTGGTGATTTAATGGACGTGTATTGATTTATTAAATAGAGTAATCTTTTCGAGTGAAAATCTGCCTGGATAAATTAGCTGCTGAATTACTTAAGTTAACATGAAAAGTCTATAGTTGATCGATGTTTGCTATGTTTATGACTAAATTGCCCTTGTGGGAGTTAGTTTACTGGTAATGTACAATAGTAACACTTGACACAATATTTGTTCACGCATGTAGCTTCTCACCAACGTGTTTGTCGAGTTGCACTTATTTCACAAACGAAACACGAAACGTATCTCATGCATAAGTTTTATGTACCGAGTCTAGGGACTCACTCGTAGTATAAATACTTAGAAAATCTCATTTTTGTTTTTGAGCACTAGTGAGAATTTTCTATGACACACACCTCTCTCGGATCCTTTTTGTTATCTTCGCAATCAGTGAGTTTCACGGCCCCTTTTACTCTCTTTTTAAACGCTTTTATTAGGGGGAGATAACATACTCCACGCTTTAGATTTTGTTATTCTTTATATATCACTTGTAAGGCTAAGTGGCAAACAAACCAAATAAAGTCCTTTATAACATCGAACCGGTTAATATTGGGATAATAGCGAGTCACTGTTGAGTAGAACTACTGGGTTTGACAAACCCCACCCAACTCTAAACTCGACTGTAGGTCGAGTGGGTGTAATCTTGGATAACACATTACCATGGTCGTGGTTGACATGGTGGTAAGGCAATCGTTAAACAGTCAGCTTCGGTGTCGAACACTTAGTAATACATGCTTGATAGGTTAGCTACCTATTGATATGTAATTGACATAACATCATCTGGTAACGCTAAAACGCAAACGCTTTATTTGTATAAACTTGTGAACTCACCAACCCTGTGTTGACATTTTTAGTATGTTATTCTCAGGTAGCCGAGGCGGGCGCGCGGTATAGGACATGCATTCGCTAAACACCATTGCTTTAAAAACTTCTTTTAATTTTTTATCTTGATAACTTGGGTTTTTAAGTCGTCCTGTGTGGCGCAACTTTTTGGTTTACAATTTACGCTTCCACATATCATTTAAGACTTGATGTCTTGTCGGTTTTGAAAACTTTAAATATGGTGTTTGATTATAACTAATGATTTCGATCATGTTAGTTCACACCCTCTGACGGTAAAACTCCGTTAGTGGATTTTGAGGGTGTGACATATATATATATATATATATATATATATATATATATAATACGACTTTTATATTTGTTTTTTTAAAGTTAAAGGATATTTAATAATCTTTATAAAATAGTCTTTAAAATAAATTAATAAAAACTTTCGAATGACCGTTTATATCTCCAATCCATTTTTATCCATTTATCAATACACAGTTGTTTCTCCGTTATCACTCTTTACTTAGGGTTTTTTCTGTTAATACATCTCGAGCGTGACGTTTAGTCTTTTATTATTCTTAAACAATTATTCTCTTGCTTATTGCTAAGGTGAGTATCCCACTCCCCTTTTCTTTGTACTTATTTTTAACCGTTTTGGGGACATATGTGTTCTATTAATTTTATTACTATATATTACTCAACTTACAATTGTTAGTTATGTGTGTTTAACAGTTTATACCTAATGTGTTATATGCTTATATGCTTTACTTGAATACATGTCGGAGAGGTCCAACATATTCACAGTCTAGTTTGATCATACACCCGTCATGTTAGCCATCGTCAGTTCATACAACATTATTTACTTGCTCAATGGTTAAATTGCTTATCACACTTGACACAGTTTGCCGTTTTATATTATTATTATTAGTATCTTAAATTTGGTGTTTTATCACTCAACCTAGTTTTGACAAAAATCTATTTGTATTTTTAACGCATATGCAGGTTATCGCATGATATGATTATCAAGATTGTTTGAAGACACTTAGGATTGCATGCTAGAGAGAAGAAACAAGAATTTAGATCTTAAATTGTCTTTACTTTTTTATAATGATATGTCTATGATTATTTGAATCAGAATTATCATTTAAGTTAAATAATAGATATTAACATTTTAAATATTACATGATAGTACCTTGAGAGCAGTGAGAAATCAACTCACGCCCCGGCATTTCTGCCGTAGGTTGGGGTGTGACACCTATGACCCATAAGGCTTTATAAAATTTTAAAAATAAATTATTGTGTGATATGGGTTTCAAAGCTAAGACCTTATGTTTCAAACCAAAGGTGCTTACTGTCACACCCCGACTAAAGGCAGCGGAACATGCGTGGGTGCAACGGATCGCCCAAGAACACAAGACACTATTAAAGTGATAAATTTTAATCAACTCATTTAAATTCATAAAATCGTAAAGAGTCACATAACATGTTCATACAATAACCGAATTCAATCATAGAGAATAATAAATTTTTCGTTTTGCTAATATCTTAAAGTCTTGATTACGTTTTCCTTCAAGTCCCGAGTCAAACCTGTAACATTGCATAAAAAAGAATTTGTCAACACAAAGGTTGGTGAGCAATTTTATTGTTTTGAAAAATAAGTATATAATAGGAAATTTCACAACCTGTATACAAAACGATAAATAATAGCAACAATTTAGATAATGAAATTGTTAATAAGAATACATTAACGACATCATTCTATTAGGAGATGCCAAATAGATTCAGTTTTTTATAAAATCGTTAATAAGAATATATTAACGACACTTTTCTATAAAGGGATGCCAAGTATACTCGGATTTATGAATCAACCAACCAAAAGCGGTAAACACATTGGAAATTAAGCATGTACGCATATAACACCAAATTGAACATTTATTTAAGTAAGGTATACAATAAAGTGTGTGGTTTAAGACTCAAGTATAAAATATTTAGTTTTAATAGGTATGCAATATCACCTCCAAAACGAAAGATGGAAAACGGGGAATGAAAATACTCTCTTTCAAGTAATAAACTTGATCGGTAAAAAGATGAGTAGCCGGAAGGATGAGGTTTAACGAGCAAAGCCTAGATGAAAGGAAGTCTTGTAGTAGAAAGTTTGTCTAGGAAGTCTTTAAATAAAACAAATGATAAGAAATGCAAACAATTTAAAGTTTAAGGTATAAAATGTAAATATTTAAGAAATTATCATAATAGTCATTTAAAAATATAAGTTTGCTTGAAACCGGGTTAAAGTATCTAGCCCTTAATTTTACTCAACCTATGTTAAGTAATAAGGCGGGTAAAAAGGCCAGAATGCACGTCCCTTTATAATATAGATACTAAAATGGGTTTTTAACGAGTGTTCGGGTTGTTGGTTCGGGTCTTGGTAATTGGTCAAACCCAAAGTCAACTTTCCACAATAATGAATGTTATGAGATAACTCAAAAACATTTAAGTAGACTTAACCAAGTATGTAGTTCTATTGTTTTAGAACTAACAACGTCCGTTACGCGAGTGTTCGGTTTTGTCGGTCCAAGCTTTGTTATAAGATCAAGTTGGATTCAACATTCCAAGTACTTTAAGAAAATAATTAAAATCAGTTTATAAAATATTTTTAAAGAAATATACAAGTCTTGATAGCTAGAAACACACTTGTGTATCTTAAGCGAGTGACATTGGTTTAGTTTGGTTTGGTTCGGTTTCCAACTCGGAATAAGATCAAGAATGGTTACCACATGCCCAAACATCAAAGAACTTGTATAATAATTTATAAATGATGATACTTAAGTCTTACATTCAAAAAGTCAACAATAAATTCTTTAAACAAAAGTTCGGTTTTCGGTTCGGATCTTGTTTCGGGTTCAGACCGAGGTTAGATTCTACAAACCCATAACCATGGAACTCATAAAAATGATTTTAGAAACTTAAATCTAACATAAAGCATGTTTATACAATTATTTAACAAAACTAGTAAACAAAGTTTGGTTTACGGTTTGGAGCTATTTACGGTTAAACCGAGGCTAGTCTCTACAAACCCATAACCATGGAACTCAACAAATATGATATACAAACTAAAATGAGCAGAATTTAATAATGGTTAGTAAGCATAAACAAGTTATATAATTATATATATATCAAGGACCACGTGAGTCCTCCATGAAGCCTTACCTTACGAGGCCCGACACTCCATCGACCGAGACCGGAGAAGTGACCACCAAAGATAACGAGGGGTATATATTATGTATACGTTGTGACACAAGTTATAAGTATTAATAAGAGCTAACAAGTTGATTAAAATGAAAGACTATGGTCAATTTGACTTTGGAAAGTCAAATTGCCAAGAACATGAAGAACAACCTTTAATCTTAAGAATTGAGAGAGATTTGGAGTTGTTGCAGATGTAAAATGAGAGAAATGGGTGTGTATATATAGGGTAAGGGTCAAGGTTTCTTTTTAAGGTTCCCTTTCATGTTTGCATGCAAATAGGTTGGTTAAACAAGCAAGCAAACCACAAAACAATAAGAAAATTCGAAGTTGTGACTGCAGCCCTGACTAGGCGCTGTGCGGCCGCAAGGAGGGGGTTGGTTGCACGGTGCTGCGAATTTAGGTCAAGGTTTTGGTTTACATAACTGGTTAGTTTACATGATAAACAAATACAAAACGAATAAAAATAGGACCCGAAATTGACGAATGTCACAGTATCCCCTACATTAGGGAATTTCGTCCCGAAATTAAGATGAAGATGATGATGCAAACAAGTGTGGATACTTCTCCTTCATTGTGTCTTCTCGTTCCCAAGTGAACTCTGCGCCACGCCGTGATTCTCATCGAACTTTGATTAACCGAATACGACTACGCTTGGTTTTCTTCTCGTTGCGATCCATGATCTTAACGGGTCATTCAACCATGATCATTGACTCATCGACCTGCACTTCGTTGAGGGGTATATGGATATTACCCTCGGCTAAGCAATTTTTAAGATTTGAAACATGAAAAGTCGGATGAACACCGGTAAGATCCGCTGGTAGTTTTAGTCGATAAGCTACTTTTCCAACCCTTTCGAGGATCTTGAAAGGTCCTACGAAACGAGGAGCTAGTATTCCCTTCCTTCTAAAACGGACTACCCCCCTTCCAAGGAGATACTTTGATAAGAACAAGATCACCAACATTAAATTCGATAGGTTTTCGCCGTTTGTCGGCGTAACTCTTTTGACGACTTCTAGCGGCTAGGAGATTCTTACGGATTTGATCGATAACGTCGGTGGCTTCTTGGACCATTTCAGGTCCCATGATTTGAGCTTCACTGATTTCGTTCCAACTAATCGGAGAACGACATTTACGACCATATAGAGCTTCTAAAGGAGCCTTACCGATGCTAGCATGGAAATTGTTATTATAAGAAAACTCAATGAAAGGAATGTGGAAATCCCAATTCCTACCGAAATCAAGAACACACGCTCGTAGCATATCTTCGAGTGTTTGAATTGTACATTCGGATTGTTCGTCCATTTGAGGATGATAAGCGGTGCTAAGATCGAGACGTGTTCCCAAGGTTTCTTGAAGTGATCACCAAAAATGATAAGTAAAACGAGCATCGCGATTGGAGATGATGGTCAATGGCAAACCGTGTCGGCACGCAATTTCCCGAACACAGATGTGAGCAAGTTTCTCGATATAATACATCTCGCAGATCGGAATGAAATGAGCAGACTTGGTTAAACGATCGATGATCATCCAAATACTATCGTTTCCTTTTTGGGTGTTGGGTAGTTTAGTGATAAAGTCCATAGCAATGTCTTCCCATTTCCATACAGGAATCGGTGGTTGCTCGAGTAGACCAAAAGGTCTTTGATGTTCGGCTTTGACTTTTGAGCAAGTAAGGCATTTAGATACGTATAATGTTACGTTCTTTTTCATACCCGGCCACCAAAAGGTAGCACGGAGATCAAAATACATTTTATTCGCACCGGGATGAACGGAATACCGCGACTTGTGAGCTTCGTCGAGTATACAAGTACGAAGGTCATCACAACCAGGAACCCACATACGATTGAAAAAATATAAAAGACCATCGGGTTTAATTTTGAGTTGAAGTTCGGCTCCACATGACATTTCGTCGTACATGTTACCTTCTTCAACGGAGGTAAGCTGAGTTTGAAAGATACGGATTTGAAGATCGGTTTGAACAACAACGCTTAAAAGCATAACGGATTTAACATTAACCTTTCGACTTAGGACGTCGGCGACAACATTAGCTTTACCGGGATGGTAGCAAATACCGCAATTGTAATCACTAAGTAATTCGGCCCATCGTCTTTGTCTCATGTTGTGATCTTTTTGGTCAAAAATATGTTGAAGGCTTTTATGGTCGGTAAACACAACACATTTTGTATCGTAAAGGTAGTGTCTCCAGATTTTAAGAGCAAAAACGACGGAACCAAGTTCGAGATCATGAGTTGTATAATTCTTCTCATTGACCTTAAGTTACCTTGATGCGTAAGCGATGACTTGACCTCGTTGCATGAGAACACAACCGAGACATTGATGAGATTCATCATTAAATAAAACAAAATCATCGTTTCCATCGGGAAGGGTTAGAACCGGAGCACTGCAAAGCATGTCCTTGAGAGTAAGAAAGGCTTCTTATTGCTTTGATCCCTAATCGAACGGTTTTCCTTTATAAGTGAGGTAGGTGAGGGGTAAAGAGATTTGGAAAAGTTTCGAATGAATCGCCGGTAATATCCTGCCAAACCGAGAAAGGATCGAAATTCCGTGGGAGTCGTTGGAGTTTTCCAATCCTTAACGGCCTTAATTTTAGCGGGATCAACATGAATACCTTTGTAGTTTACGATATGTCCCAAAAATTGAACTTCCTCTAGCCAAAATTCACACTTGGAGAATTTGGCGTAGAGTCATTCGTTTCTAAGGAGCTCGAGAATGGAACGCTAGTGATGCTCATGTTCGGATTTGGTCTCGGAAAATATAAGGATGTCATCAATAAAGATAATAGCGAATTTATGAAGGAATGGTTTGCAAACGCGGTTCATGAGATCCATAAACACCGCGGGTGCATTGGTTAACCTGAAGGGCATGACCAAAAATTCTAAATGCCCATATCGAGTACGAAAGCGGTATTTGGAATGTCTTCTTCGCGAACACGCAACTAATGATAACCCGATCGAAGATCAAATTTTTAGAAACAAGTTGCGCCTTGAAGTTGGTCAAAGAGATCGTCGATTCGTGGCAAAGGATAACGATTTTTAATAGTGAGTTTGTTAAGTTCTCGATAATCGATGCACATGCGAAACGAACCATTATTATTTTTCACGAAGAGGATGGGAGCGCCCCAAGGAGAAGAGCTTGGACGAATGAAGCCTTTTTCGGAAAGTTCATCGAGTTGGTTTGACAATTCTTGCATTTCCGACGGGGCTAAACGATAAGGAGCCTTGGCCACGAGCATTGCGCCGGGCACAAGATCGATTTGAAATTCAACCGGATGAACGGGTGGAAGACCGGTGACATCATCGGGAAGGACGTCGAGGAAATCACAAACAATGGAGATATATTGGATTTTTCTTTTCTTTTTGTCTTTTACCACCGCATGAGCTAGGAACGGAACATAATTTTGGCGTAAGTATTTTTGCGATTGACAGCACAACATGAGATTTAGCCTTCTATAAGTTGTTTTGCCGAAGACTTTGAGAACTTTACCGTTGATGAGCGGAATTCGAATGAATTTATCGAAGCAAAAGACTTCGGCACAGTGCAAAGATAACCAATCCATGCCTACTATGATATCGAAGCTTCCCTTTTGCATCGGGAAGAGATCTATAGAGAATTTATACTTAGAGAGAATGAGAGTACAATCGCGGACGACAGAGTTGATGGTGATGGAATTTCCATAGGCGACTTTGACGGAAAACGGTCAAGAAAGCTTGGTTCGAGACACGGCAAGTGTAGACTCAAATTTCAAAGAAATAAAACTTCTCACTCGTATCAAATAAAATAGGAGCTAAATGTTGGTTCACTAAAAACATACCGTTCACAATATCGTTTGCCATTTGAGCTTGATTAGCATTTATCATAAAGGCTCTTCCTTGATTACCGGGGTTTCCTTGAGGTATTTGAGGGGGAGGAGGAGGTGGTGCTTGGATGGCTTGGATGAGTGGTGCATTTAGTTGGGGAAGTTGAGGTTGGTAGGTTTGAACTTGGTAGGCATGGGTTTGATAGTAGGGTACGGCGAAGGTTTGGGCTTGGTTAGCATAAGAAAGGCGAGCTCAATTGTTGCGGAAATGATTGGGATCGCCACAGTTAAAGCAAGCTCGGGGTTGTTGAGGAGGGTTTTGTGGGTATGGTGCAAAACGGCTTTGGGAATTTTGGGGAGTGATTCTTGGTTGATTGGGTTAGACACGTTGTGCGGATGGACATGTGGCGTATAGATGACCAAAACGGTTGCAAAGAGTGCAATGGCGACAAGGCAAGTGAGACGGGTGGTGAAGTTGACAATTTTTGCACAGTGGGAAGGTACCAGTATAGGGTTTTCGATATTGTGGGGGAGCTTTGGGTTGTTGTTGAGGTTGTGGTTGGGTAACGGCATAGTTTCGGTGATTGGTCTTGGGTTTCTTTTTGTTGTTGTGGCGGGAAGTGTTTGAGTAGTTGATGGCTTGAGGTGGTGGGTCAACTTTCTCTTGTGGTGCGGGTTCGGTTTTGCTTATGTCAATTTTCTTCTTGAGGGTTAGTGTAAGGCCCCGTTACCGGTAGCCCTACTTTGGTGTTGGATTTACTCATAAACACAGTTCTTAATATCAGAGTGAATTAAAACTTTACGCGGAACATAAAACCTCAACCATAACATTTTACATAACCTTCAAATCTTGTCTTATAAAACATTCAGAGTTATTTAAACATAAAACATAGTCTTTAAAACATCACAACATTTCTTCAAATGCCAGTATCTTCGGTACCATGCCATGTGTCTTCAATCATGCGAGCTGCCTCAACCTATTTTCCAACGTGCATACTAAAAGTCAGATACGCTGAGTGAGTTCTAGTTATTCGCATAACTTACTTTACATACACATATAAGTTCCCGAAGGTACGCATTACATACATAACTTGTACTTTATTCATCCATACACATTTATAGCTAACCTTACGTTTATAGGGCATTTCACCTACATACCTCGGATATTATTAGGGTCCGGTACCCTCCATCATAGGATATTATTAGGGTCCGGTCTCCCTTCATCCTCGGATATTGTTAGGGTCCGGTCTCTTTTCATCCTCGGATATTATTAGGGTCCGATACCCTCCATCCTCGGATATTAATAGGGTCCGGTCACCCCCTTTCTTCCATACATGTTCTTACATACTTTTCTTGACAATACGTGCAATCTCCGAAGAGCGTTCGCGTACCATCAACATATCATACGTACATTATGCATACATCATATATATTCATACATACATCTTATCTTACGTCATACATATCAATCACATCTTTAGCTGCCACCTGACGGTACATGTAATATCCGAAGATCGTTCACGCATCTTCAAGCAATCGTTATACATAAATCATACAAGGAATACACTTACCACTTAAGGTAAGTGTATTAACTATCACATCGAGTATGCACACAGCCCCGAAAACATAACAAGGAAGTGGGGCTAGAAACTCACCTGAAGTCGGTTACCTTCACCGTTAATAATTATTCCTTTCTTCAGCTGGGCACGGCTAACTGTATAATAATTACATGCATCAATTAACTACCACTACTCATCTCGCGTTTCTAGTCTAAGTATAACCCTCAACGAACGGGGGTCCGGGGGCAGCGCCCTTGGCAGCGGGGTCTAGGGGCGGCAGCCTCTAGCAGGGTCCAAGGGGCAGAGCCCCTGGCTGGGGTCGAGCTGTCTTAACTGTCTTATCACATTTTCCATTAGAACTTTGAATCGTTAATTAATTTGCTACCTAAAAGTTCAAGGGCTTATTTGTAATTAAATCATTCTTTTCTAAGTTCAAGGACCATTCTGTCATTTATCAAACTTCTGATTCGTTACTTGGTCCTTAACGAACTGGCTTATCTTAGCAAACTGGTTCTTATAACGAATTGAACCCTTTAACGAACTTGACACCTTAACGAATCAGTTCCATAGCGAACCAGTCCATATAACGAATTAGTCCATCTAATTCGTTATCTCCCTTAATGAACTGGTCATAACGAATCAAGGGTAATTCGTTACCCGTTTCCCCCGAACGAATCAGACACGAATTAGAGCAAGTTCGTTGTGCTCCATTAAGCGAATCAACTAACGAATCACCTTCCAATTCGTTAAGTTCCCATAGCGAACTAGCTTTAGGTCAGGAATGTCAGAACATTCCTTGACATTCTTTTCCTCGTATTAACTTTTCGGCGCCGCCGCTGGAAAGCCACCGGAAAACTGCAGATTCGCGTGAAAAATGAGTTTTAACTAGTTTTTCACCGTTTTTCGTCTCGTTCGATCCAGATCTGAGCTAGGGTGACCCCTAAGCTCATCATAAGTTCGGTTTATATCCGATTCCACCCAGATCTCATGACTTAAACGGTTTAACGGTATTGGCTCGCGTTTAACATCATACAATATCATACTATCATTACCTTGGTTTGGGATCGGTTTCTTTCTTGATTTCGGCTAAGAGAGAGAGAGACTAGAGAGAGAGCTTAAGTGTGTGTGTTTTGAATGGTGTATGGAATATGTGTAAATGAGGAATTAAGTGGTGTTTATGGTTTATATATTTATGGATCATGGGCTTAGCCCATGGTCTTTCCTCTTTTCCTCTAACCCAAGTCCATAACCCAATTCCATTTAATCCAACACTAGCCGAAACTAGAAAACGGGATGTTACAAATCTTCCCTCCTTAAAGAGGTTTCGTCCCCGATACCTAACTTTTACATAAACAAATCTGGATAAAAGTTGCGCATCTCTTCCTCAACTTCCCATGTAGCGTCCAATCCATTGCGATGCTTCCATATCACTTTCACCAGGGGTATAACCTTGTGTCGGAGTTGCTTTTCCTTGCGATCAACTATATTGATTGGTTGCTCAATGTAATTCAACTGTTCATCAACCTCAATGTCCATTAATGGCACGTGTGACGTGTCATCAGCCAGACATTTTCTCAGATGAGAAACATGGAAGGTTGAGTGAATTCCTTCTAGCTCTTCAGGCAATTCCAGCTTATAAGCCACTTCACCTACACGATCAGTAATCTTAAATGGTCCAATGTACCTCGGACTCAGCTTTCCTCTCTTCCTAAAACGAATAATTCCTTTCCAAGGCGAGACCTTGAGCATCACATTGTCACCAACGTTAAACTCAATCGGTCGTTACCGCTTATCGGCATACGACTTCTGTCTGTCTTGAGCAGCTTTCCATTCTCGCTTTAATTTGATCAAATTTTGAAGTGGTTTCTTGAACAACTTCTAGACTTCCCATCTCTTTTTGGCCAATCTCTCCCCAACATACCGGAGTTCTACAGCGTCTTCCATATAACATCTCGAATGGTGGCATACCAATACTTGAATTGTAATTGTTGTTGTAGGAGAATTCTGCTAGATGCAGATGATCATCCCAACTTCCACCAAAGTCTAAAACACAAGCACGTAGCATATCCTCAAGGGTTTGGATCGTCCTTTCAGACTGTCCATCTGTTTGAGGATGGTACGCCGTACTAATGTTCAATCTTGTTCCCATGGCTTCATGGAACTTCTTCCAGAATCTCGAAGTAAATTGAGTATCTCTATCTGACACAATCGATAACGGCACTCCGTGCTTAGATACAACCTCTTTAATGAACAAGCTTGCTAATGTCTCTGACGAGATAGCCTCTCGTATAGGCAGAAAGTGAGCACTCTTGGTCAAACGGTCCACTATCACCCAGATGGTATCATGATGCTTAGCTGTACAAGGTAGCTTAGTTATGAAATCTATGGTGATGTGTTCCCATTTCCATTCTGGTATCTCCAAAGGTTGCATCCTCCCATAAGGCTTCTGATGCTCTGCCTTGACTTGTAAACCAGTTAAGCACTTACTGACATAATCTACTACATCATTCTTCATTCCCGGCCACCAATAATCCCTTTTCAAATCTTGGTACATCTTAGTAGCTCCTGGGTGAATCGAATATCTTGACTTGTGAGCTTCATCTAAGATTCGACCTCTGAGATCTCCATGGCGTGGAATCCACATACGGTCAAACCTAGTCTTAACACCATGCGAGTTTTCCATCAACTCGTATTGCTGACCAAAAATCCTTTCTTTCTTCACTAGTCCTTCCTCTACCAGGACTTCTGACTGCAGTTTGATGATTTATTCAAAAAGACTTGAATTCATAATCAGCTGATATGACTTTACTGTTGCAATGACTTCCTCATTCTTACGGCTTAGTGCATCAGCGACCACGTTAGCTTTACCAGGGTAGTACTTAATATCGCAGTCGTAATCCTTTATCAACTCCAACCATCTTCTCTGTCTCATGTTCAATTCTTTTTGCTCGAAGAAGTACTTTAAACTCTTATGATATGTGTAAATGGTACACTTAGTACCATACAAGTAATGTCTCCATATTTTGAGAGCATGCACTACTGCTGCTAGCTCTAAATCGTGCATCGGATAAGTACTCTCATGGACTTTCAACTGTCTAGACACGTAAGCTATCACCTTTCCTCGTTGCATCAACACGCAACCTAACCCACGATGCAAAGCATCAGTGCAAACAACCAAATCCTCGTCACCATCGGGTAAAGCAAGGATTGGAGCTTGCGTGAGTCTCTTCTTTAACTCCTGAAAAGCCTGTTCTTGATACTTACCCCAACTGAATACTCTCGACTTTCGGGTCATACCGGTCAACGGTGTGGCTATCTCGGAGAAACCTTTGATGAATCTCCTATAGTAGCCAGCTAACCCTAAGAAGCTTCGTATATCAGTCGGGTTCTGCGGAGTCTTCCAATTGGTTATCGCCTCAATCTTAGCTGGGTACACGGTAATCCCTTAAGGATTGATCAGGTGACCTAGAAATTGCACTTCTCGTAGCCAGAACACGCATTTCGAAAACTTAGCGTACAACTTCTCTTTTTTCAGAGTCTCCAATACCTCTCTCACATGTTCAGCATGATCGGACTCGCTTCTGGAATAAATCAGTATATCATCGATGAAGGCGATAACTAATTTATCTAACATCGGCTGACACACCCTATTCATCATGTCCATAAACGCTGCAGGAACATTCGTTAGACCGAAAGACGTTACGAGGAACTCGTAGTGTCCATACCGCGTCCGAAACGCTGTTTTAGGGATGTCTACCTGTTTCACCTTCAGCTGATGATAGCCTGATCTGAGATCTATTCACGAGAACCAACTCGAACCTTGTAGTTGGTCAAATAGATCATCAATCCTTGGCAAGGGATATCTATTCTTTACCGTAAGCTTATTCAACTCGCTATAGTCTATGCACATCCTCATACTTCCATCCTTCTTCTTCACGAACAACACTGGCACGCCCCAAGGGGAAACACTTGGCCTTATGAAACCTTTGTCGAGGAGTTCTTGTAGTTGGGACATCAGCTCCTTCATTTCAGATGGCGCTAGACGGTAAGGTGCTTTCGCGATGGGCCGGGCTCCTATTACTAAATCTATCTGGAATTCTATCTCCCGCTCTGGTGGTAACCCCGGAAGAACCTCAGGAAATACTTCTGGGTAGTCACACATGATAGGAACATCTTTCATTTCTTTCGTCTCGGACATAGCGTTGACAACATAAGCCAGGTAGGCACCGCACCCTCGCCTTAATAACCCTTCAGCTTTTATCATCGAAATGACATTAAACCCTGAACTTTCCTTATTACCATAAACCGTCACCGCACTGCCATCCAAGGACTTTAGCCTTATTATCCTACTCTTACATACTATCTGAGCTTCATACTCGGATAACCAATCCATTCCCAGAACTACATAGAACCCTCCTAAGGTCATAACATACAAGGTAACAGGGAACTCATGTCCCTCTAATTCTATGTTACAATTCTTAACCATTTTCGTTACTTTCACCGAGGTGTCACTAGCGGTTTCTACTATGAAGGTTTCAGACACTCGGCAACATTTCATTTTAGCTAGGTTACTAAATGTCGTAGCTACAAATCTTCTATTCGCACCCGAATTAAATAATACTGAGGCAGAAATGCCATTTACTAAGAACGTACCGGTCACAACATCAGGAATCTGTCTAGCTTGTTCCTGGGTCAGCATGTAGGCCCTAGTCCTCGGCCTCGCTTGATCAACATCTTTCTTCCCACTACCTCCAGCTTCCCCCTCCGTGCATTCCCTTGCAAAATGACCCGTCTTACCGCACTTATAGCATGCGGGTTTTGCATTGCATTCATTAGCATAATGCCTCATCTTCCCACACTTATAGCATGCATTTGTCCCCATTCTACACTCTCCACCATGAGCCTTTCCACATTTGTGTCACACGTCCGAACCAGTACCCCACTTGCACTCGCCACCGTGTACCTTCCCACATGTCTTGCATGTCTTTCTCCCCCATACCTTCTGCTTCTTGTCCCTAGGGTTCCATAACTGAGTACCTGGGCGCTTGACAGGAGCGATCCATTTCTTATCCTTCTTCTCTTCCACCATCACATCATCTGCCAACAAGTTGTCATAAACCATTTATGCGAGTCCTACTGAAGAATCAGAAGTACCCGGTCTACTAGCCTTGACCAAGACAGGAACCTTCTGCGGTAGTCCCCTCAGGTAACACTTGATCCGCTTGGCTTCAGTGTTCACCATGTCTGGCACCAACCTAGACAGGCGGTTGAATTCAGTGGTGTATTCGCGGTGTGTCATCTCACCCGCCTTTAGGCTCAAGAAATTCATTTCAACCCTCTCCACCTCTGCACCCGCACAAAACCTCTTCATTACCAACTCCTTCAGATCATCCCACAGCATAGCTTTGATCTCCTCCCGGGTCTTCCTCTGTTCAACAGTTTCCCACCAGTACATGGCTTCATCAAGAAATGATTGGGTGGCAAAACCCACAGCTTGGTCGGGATGACATTCGCTAATTTGGATAACCTTGTCCATCGTGGTTATCCATTGAAGAGTAGCGATTGCGTCTCCCAAGCCAGTTAGCTTCGGCGGGTCGCAACCTTTAAATGACTTGTAGTTGCACCCACCTCGGCCTCTCTTCCCGTCATCAACCTACAATGACTTAACCACACTTGATTCCTCCTTCTCCTCCTCATCATCCTTCTTACTCTTTTCCCCCGAATTCTCAGCAGACTTTTCAGGATTCCAGCTTTTCGCAGCAGCTGCGACCGTTTGAGCAATGGCAGCTTGGACAGCAGGGTCAAGTTGATACCCTTCGTTGTTACTCGGATCTCCACCGGCTGCACTTCCTTCTCCCTCAACGTTAGTAGCTTGTTCTACTGACGGTTCTTGGACAGCGCGTGGCCTAACACGACGTCCCGTACGTTCTCCTCTCGCAGCAACTTTCTTTGTTCCAGCCATTCGTATTCTATAAGGAAACACAAACATCATCACTTAAGGAACCATTTAGTACAAGGATAGTAATGCTAATAGGGAATAACAGTGGCCAGCTGTGATTAGCTGATCACGTTACTTTCCGTGTCCTATACACTTCCTCTTATGAGTCTATTTGTGCTAGGTCTATTTCTAACAGTTAGACAATCAAACAGTTCATATCATCACATACCCCTATCCCTAGAAATTAAGCTAGCATTCTTTCATTCTTTATTTAGCTATTACGCAAACATTTATTCATCATTCTACTTTACATTTGAATTTAATCACATACTTTACCTTTACTTAGCTTGCTTGAGTGACACATGGCATTCTCGTACTGGCATCTTCTTTTTTTTTCTTTTTTTTTACTTTAATTCCATTCTCTGTTTGAGTCTAAGCATGTAGGATGCTTAAATCTCTCGAAGTTTGCTCTGATACCAACTTGTAAGGCCCCGTTACTGGTAGCCCTACTTTGGTGTTGGATTTACTCATAAACACAGTTCTTAATATCTGAGTTAATTAAAACTTTACGCAGAATATAAAACCTCAACCATAACATTTTACATAACCTTCAAATCTTGTCTTTTTAAAACATTCAGAGTTATTTAAACATAAAACATAGTCTTTAAAACATCACAACATTTTTTCGAATGCCGGTATCTTCGGTTCCATGCCATGTGTCTTCAATCATGCGAGCTGCCTCAACCTATTTGCCTGCGTGCATACTAAAAGTCAGCTACGCTGAGTGAGTTCTAGTTAATCGCATAACTTACTTTACATACACATATACGTTCCCGAAGGTACGCATTACATATATAACTTGTACTTTATTCATCCATACACATTTATAGCTAACCTTACGTTTAAAGGGCATTTCACCCTATATACCTCGGATATTATTAGGGACCGGTACCCTGCATCCTTGGATATTATTAGGGTCCGGTCTCCCTTCATCCTCGGATATTGTTAGGGTCCGGTCTCCCTTCATCCTCGGATATTATTAGGGTCCGGTACCCTCCATCCTCGAATATTATTAGCGTCCGGTCACCCCTTTCTTCCATACCTGTTCTTACATACTTTTCTTGACAATACATGCAATTTTCGAAGAGCGTTCGCGTACCATCTACATATCATACGTACATTATGCATACATCATATATATTCATACATACATCTTATCTTACGTCATACATATCAATCACATCTTTAGCTGCCACCTGACAGTACATGCAATATCCGAAGATCGTTCACGCATCGTCAAGCAATCGTCATACATAAATCATACAAGGCATACACTTACCACTTAAGGTAAGTGTATTAACTATCACATCGAGTATGCACACAGCCGCAAAAACATAATAAGGAATTAGTCCATCTAATTCGTTATCTCCCTTAGCGAACTGGTCATAACGAATCAAGGGTAATTCGTTACCCTTTTCCCTTAACGAATCAGACACGAACTAGAGCTAGTTCGTTGTGCTCCCTTAAGCGAATCAACTAACGAATCACCTTCCAATTCGTTAAGTTCCCATAGCGAACTAGCGTTAGGTCAGGAATGTCAGAACATTCCCTGACATTCTTTTCCTCGTATTAACTTTTCGGCGCTGCCTTTCCGGAGCCGCCGCCGGAAAGCCGCCGGAAAGCCGCGGATTCGGCGGAAAAACGAGTTTTAACTCGTTTTTTCGTCTCGTTCGATCCAGATCTGAGCTAGGGTGACCCTTAAGCTCATCATAGGTTTGGTTTATACCCGATTCCACCCTAATCTCGTGACTTAAACGGTTTAACGGTGTTGGCTTGTCGTTTCGAAACTAGATCTAACGAATTTAACATCATACACTATCATACTATCATTACCTTGGTTCGGGATCGGTTTCCTTCTTGATATCGGCTAAGAGAGAGAGAGAGACTAGAGAGAGAGCTTAAGTGTGTGTGTTTTTGAATGGTGTATGGAATATGTGTAAATGAGGAATTAAGTGGTGTTTATGGTTTATATATTTATGGATCATGGGCTTAGCCCATGGTCTTTCCTCTTTTCCTCTAACCCAAGTCCATAACCCAATTCCATTTAATCCAACACTAGCACGACTCGTAATAACTCATACTTTCGTTTATTAACCGAAACTAAAAAACGAGATGCTACAGTTAGGGTACCCGCCTTGACATGGCTCTCGGATAGCGCACCGGCTAGAGTAATAGCGTCCTCCAGGTTCGCGGGTTTGCTACTCATTTCCGAGTCCCGGATTTGCATGGGAAAACTCCTGATGTATTTGTCAAGTTCTCGATCCGACGGGGTAACCAAATGAGGAACGAGGATGATAAATTCATGAAAACGGAGCGAGTAGGCGGCGTTATCACCACTTTCTTGTTTCAAGTTCCAGAATTCCTCTTCGAGTTTTTGGAGCTCGTGTTTGGGACAAAAATTTTTCATCATTAGTTCATTGAGTTCGGACCATGGAAGCGCCATAGCCGTTTCCATCCCTTGAAGGTGCATAACACTACCCCACCATGTAAGAGCAGTTTCTTAAATATGCTCGAAGCGAAATTAGTTTTTTTCGCATCGGGGCACTCGCTATGTCGAAACACACTCTCCATCTTTTCAAACCATTGCAACAAGGTAGTCGCACAGTTTGTACCAACGAACTCGGTTGGTTTAGCACTGGTAAATTGTTTATAAGAGTAGGATGCGGGTTTTCAACGGGTGCAACAACGATTGGAGGTTGAGTAGCTTTCATATGGGTTAAAAGTTCGGGAATCACCGCTGTAACATTCGTTACTTTTTTAACCCAAAAATCCGACCCATTTTAAATTTTTGGTTTTGTTCTATTTAAATTTATATAGTTTCATTGTATATATGTATACATATATATATATATATATATATATATATATATATATATATATATATATAAAGTTTCATTTAGGTAAAAATATAGCGTAAAAGGCTACTTATCATAATAAAATGTAATTTCAGGTGAAACCAAGCCCCAAACGAAGAAACAAACGAAAAGATGAAGAAAAACAGAAGAAAACACAAGAAAAATAAAGAAACACGCCCCCATGCCTCAAGAAACACGCCCCCATGCTTCTGAACACCAGAAAAGACACAAATCTACAAGAAAAGACAAAAACTGGGAACAAAAGCACGGGGCACTGCCTATCAAACACGGGGCCATCGACGTCTACCAGAAAAGACAAAATGAATTTAGAACATGTCACTATAAAACACGGGGGCGTTCCTACGTAAGTACGGGGCCGTGCTTCTCTCTCCAGATTGCCTATAAATAGTGGCTCATGTTGCATTCATTTGGTGTTCCTTGAAAAGAGTTCTATCCGGTTTTATCTTATAAAAACACACAGTAACACTCACATAGAAGATTTAGTGAAGAGTTGAAGGCTTGAAGGTCATCACCATCAACCATCATCATCATCATCATTAAGAAGGAAGACTCATCTACATTTGGTTAGATTGTTCCAAGTTTAATCATGTATTCTTAATGTTTATCATCATGCTCATTATGAGCTAAACTCCTTTTACCATCTAAAATATATGAAGAAGCTTTGTTTTACTTGATAATTATACAAAAAAACATGTGGTGTAGTCTAGTAAAGTACATGGTTATATTACAATTATCTTTTGATGAGAAATGTTTCACCATCTTAAATCACTAATTCAAAGTTGGTGGTTGTCAATTCTATTGGCAATCGTTCATATTCGATTCATGTTCTTGAAAGATAGAAATACTTTGATACATTATTGTAACATGGATCCTTATATTGTACTTTGAAATGATGAGATATAAGTTATGATGTATTTCTCTAAGTCTTGGTAATTCGAAAATGGCTTTGCTTAGGATATCATGCTAGTTAAAGAAATTATATGTTTATGGAATGTGTAATTATAACCTACATAAATCAACCAAGGGGAGGTTGTGTGACTAAACTACAACCACCCAAAGTTGTTAGAATTGGTATTTAAGATCTCGAAGTCAATCCTAATCTTTCTACTTTACGAAACTACTTGCCAACTTAAATTGCATCATTGAGGTGACATGACATTAGGAAAGGGTAGACTTTAAAATGCGCATGTTACCTCCTTAGTGCCAAAGATGCTCACTTAAGGTTTAAGGAGCTATCTATCATATATTGCTATGGCAAGTTTACCACATGTTTTAATATTAATTATCAATGCTAAAATGGAGTGGATTCTTGATCTTAGATGGTAACCTTCACGTAATTGAAATACTCGTTTAGAATCTCTAGTTTTGGTCACCTATATTATATATATAAATATTTATATTTTATAAAAAGTTCAAAAGTTAACCCCAAAATAATTAAAACCTCCGATTGAAGTAAAAGAACGATTTATTGTTAGAAACATTTGTGTCCACGGATCAATACTTGGTTCTTACCAATACTATTCTACATATACGATAGGTACACTTGCCTATTTTGTATGTGTTTAGTCTTTGTAGAAATCACTTTTATAAATTTAAAACACGATCTTGTGCAAAAGCTAACTATCCAACCTCTTATATTTTACAAGCTGCACGCGCACAACCCACCAAGTTTTTGGCGTCGTTGCCGGGGACACGGTACGTTTCTAAGAACGATCCAAGTTTTAATTTAATCATTGTCTATAATTGTACAAATTTTTAAACTTTTATTTTACTTTACTATATTTTTTTTACTAACTATTAAACTATATAATTTTACGGCTAGCCTAATTTAAAATTTTGTTTACCTAATCTTTACTTTAGCATTAACTAATTTAGACCTTAGTTTAAAATAGCTTAGCATAACTCGTAGTTTAACTTAGACTAACCTTTAGTAATAACTTTAACTAACTTTCACTTTAGTGTTTAATTTTGATTTAGTCCCATGTATGTCCTCTACTTTTGAATCCGAGCTTGTTTCTCCAATGTCTGAACCGGAACGACTCTTTCGTCGACGAACTCGTAAACGGACTGCAGAAATCGCTGAAGCAATCAAAGACGAATCAGTAGACGCCACCACATCAGGAGAAAATCAAACCGAAGAAATGATGGCGTCCCAGAACAATGAGCCGAACATGAGCCAGTATGCCAAGCCAACTCTCGAAGGCTACGGCAATGGAGTGGCTCCACCCGAAATCACCGAAAATTTCGAAATCAAATCAAGCACCATTCATATGGTGGAAAATTTAGTTCAATTTCATGGTCTCCTCGACGAAGACCCTCTTTCTCATATATCTCAATTCCAAAGAATCTGCAGGACCTTTAAAATTCAAAACTGTTCAGACGAGCAAATCAAGCTTAAACTTGTAACGATTCCGACGAAACCCGGTATACCCTAACCGGTAGACAATAGTTACGTTATATTTAATGTCGGGTACATGAATTACCATAATAATTATACGAGAATACATGGTTCACTGTATTGATTGTACGTGAATATATAATTCATCGTATTGAATATGCGATTAATCGATTGATAGTTATTGAAACCCGAACGAATCGAGGGTTCAATTATAGACAATATCTATAATATTTAGTGATTTTACAAAGCATCAATGCTTCAGGATAAGTAAAGTACGGCACAGAAAAAGAATTTCGATTTAATGGTACGTCGGTACATTAAACGAAACCTTTAATACCAAATCAAGCAAGAGACGATCGATCAAGCCGAAAAAGATGCGCAATTATTAATAATATGATGTTTTAAGTTAATAGATGTCATGGTTTATGTTTTTAAAGTTTTTAAATCGGTTTTATATAAATTTCATTTTTAAGCCGAAAAACGACCGTTTTAGCCTCGTTTTAAGCCGAATTAAACATTTAACCGAAAAACGAACTGAACCAGATTATCCAAAACATTATCCGGATTGCAAGAATCCAAATGAGTGGCCAAGAATGGAGAGGTGGGCCCCAACCCACCCCTCCTTTAACACCGATCGGATTGGGGATCATCCCCTAGCCCTTCATTTTCTTTTTTCTCATCAAACCTCTCAACATTCATCAACTCTTTCCATATTATGATTCAAAAACCGAGAGTTCTAGCAAGAAAAACAAGGTAATGATCGAGTTATGCACGTGTTCATCTTCGTTTCTTGAGTTTATTTGCAAGAAAATGAGGTTTCAAAGATGAAAACCAATTCTTTCATGATCAAGTGATGTATACGGGTTATACAAGGGATCTTGGTCCAAGAGAGGAGTTAAACAAACCAAAAACGAATTTTTACGGTTCAAACTTTGTTTTTAAAGCAATAACCGAAACTATAGTGTAAGAGGCTTGATCGTGAGTGTAACTTTCTTGGTATTGTGGTATGTTGGTTGTAGGTTTTGTATTTAGTGGTAGATAAGGCGGAAAGACGAGTGTGTAGATTGTAGTGGCGGAAAACGAAAGGTATATTCGGTTTATGTTCGGTTTTGGAGTTCTTGGACAGATTGTTGACGGTTTAGATTTGGGTCATGAAATTTTACAGGGATGTGCTACACATGAAAATAAGAGTTCAGTGAATTTTTGGTAATTTTTGGACAAAGGATGAATATTTGGTGAATTTAATGCTCGGTTTTGGCTAAAAATGGTGAAAAATAGTTAAATATGATGAAAAATTCTGAAAAATTTCAGATAAGCTTTTTATATAATGTAAAAGTCACACACAAAATTTTAAGTCAGTTGGAGAAATCTAAGTAGGATTTTCGGTAAAACGAGTTCTAGGGTTTTCTAGCTCGGTTTTAGTGAAAATAGCATGTAAAAAGAGATTTTGGTTCTGGAAAAATTACAGGAGACTATGTGGATGGCAGGGGTCATCCAGGAAAAATTTGGGATTTTTCTAAGGTCGTTTGGTATTTACGACATATTTGGTGTTTAAATGGTGTTTAAAAATAGATAAATAAATTTTATATATAAAAATTAATTCTGGAAATATTTTTATAAAATTCCCCACTGTCAAAAAGTGATTTGTGCAAAATTTCAAGATCCGAAACGGATAATTATTTGTGCAAAAACAAACTTTTAAAGTTTAAAACGCGTAAACCGGTAAAGTTCGCATAAGCGAGCTGACTGGTGTATAAGAACCCTAAAAATGAACTATTTTCATATAACTGAGTTAAACAAGTAAAAATAAATCATCCGAAAATAATTCGGATGATTTGGGTAATTTTAAACGATTTAACAGTTTCCGGTGCGCTAAAGACGGAAACGGGTCCCGCGGCCAAACGGGGCGTCTAAACCGAGCTCTAAATTCACAACTTTAATTAAATTATCAGTCAACCACTACTTTCGGGTCGTGTGTGACCAAACTCATTTTTGAAACGTAAACACGGATAACCGTGCTAGGCACGCAAAACGAGAAAATCGACTAATAGTAATTGTGACCATGGAACTCTAAACGATATCACAATCTGAGTCCGGAGAAGTGTTTCTGGGTTAACATTGCCCCCGGAATGGGTACAGTACTGGGTTAACAGTGTCCCCAGATGTATCGGTTAACACGGTTAAAGTTATATTAATAATGAATGTATAGTAACGATCGTAGGGATCATATTACAGATTGGACGTGTTAACTGATAATGATTGTTGTTACATGCTTGCATGTGCTAAGGTGAGTTTCACGAGCCCCTTTTTCTGAATTGTTTTCAAATATTTTCCCGGGGCGGAAGTATGTTACTATTGAAAAGTTTAACTACATACTGAACGCATGGATTTGCGTGTATTTATAAATATTTGATTGTACGGGAATCGTACGGAATGGGTACAGTACTGGGTTAACAGTGTCCCCAGATGTCTCTAGAAGTGTTTCTGGGTTAACATTGCCCCCGGAATGGGTACAGTACTGGGTTAACAGTGTCCCCAGATGTCCAAAGAGGTGTTTCTGGGTTAACTTTGCCCCGGAAAGGGTACAGTACTGGGTTAACAGTGTCCCCAGATAATATTATATTATGATATTGATTTATCAAGGTTTACTCAAATTGTGAAACTCACCAACTATTCGTAGTTGACCCGTTTTCTCACATGCTTTTCAGGTACAATTAAGATGAAGTGATTGCTTACGTGCTAAGTGCTTAATGTGTGTAAGATTTGCGTGCGGGATGTTAGGATACATTATAATAAATAGAATTATGTATTGTATGGTATGATGTGTGTAACACCTAGACGGTAATGAAATACGAGATAATGTAATTTGAAGTATATTAATGTATTCAGTTTTCTTTATAAACAATGTGGTTGATATCAGAGGTGTCTGTTGCATCCCGTTTACGTTTCCGCTGCGGTTACGGGGTGTTACAGAACTTGGTATCAGAGCCATTGGTTATAAAGATTTAGGATGTCTTTAAAAGATACCTAAAATATAACCAGTAGCTCAAGTATTATAGGATCTGAATATCAACTAATAATATATAGTGACGAGATCTGGATGAATTTGGATGTCAAGTGAGTTATTATGGTCCGGAATATAATAACAGACTTGTCCGCACGAGGGAACTCAGGGGAAGTCACGGGAAACATTAATAGGAAAAAATGGCAATATATGTGTAAAGTATATAATATTATTTATGTGTGCTAATGTGTATATATATATACGTGCATATCTTGTGGGTACATGTATTGAGAAATAGAACCCGGATAAGGAACCGGGGGATGAAATAATAAAAGTACCGAGGATGCTGAAATTTCTAGAGCATCGGTTGATGATAAGTCTGACTTATCGGGCCATAGTTATGATAGTACCAAGTTAGATCTCCCGTTTGACATTAACCAGAAATATCTAGTAACCGTCACTCCCAACCAAAATTAATAAATCCCATACCCTACCAATACCGGTACCGTATATCTTAATAACCCCCTATGTTCACCCGAACCGCCGACCCTCACGTACAGACGGATCTGTACCTGAACCCATTCCTATTCCATTAAGGTAAAAAAATAAATAAATAAATAAATAAATAAAATGAAATAAAATAATAATAATAATAATAAATTTGATAGTAAATGAGCAGATAAAAATAATATATATATAGAAATATATATGTGTATTTCTCACTCTCAAACATATGAGACATACCACCTCCAGATCGAGAGTTACCTAGAACGCCTGAGGACAATGACTGAGCAAGTAATAGAGTTTCCCATAATAGTAATTGATAATATTTGGAGGCAACCCATGTTGCGCGATTACCTTGAACATTGCAACTCCCTATGTTAACCTTACATCCGTTAGATGCCTATACCCATGTATACTAGAATAGAATGATTACCCATACACAAAGAGGTGTTGGAATCATTATAGCATAATTGGTTGTTCGTTTATAGATGGTATACCGTGTATGCCGGATATACAAATAGACACGGATATTATAACTCCGAGGTACGTAATCGTTTGGTGCTCACGGTGAGCATGTATCGGTTATGCTGATATGCAGAAGGATATTGAAATCAAGTATACTAAACATTAATCTTTGTTGAGAAAGATCTATATGTCAGTTGGTGACAAGAATTATGAAACATACTTAAACGTTAACCGACGTTAGGTTAAGTCCATATGCTATTATATTTGTGGGACATATATACTAGATACTGGTATGTGTAATATGTATGATAATATTTGGTGTGTATGTGTACCTGTTGTTATGATTGAGCTGGTAACGAGTTATACGGTGAGATTAATATTGATTACTGCGTACGGGATGAGTACGGCAGAATGACATAAAGGGAGTAACTCCAATGATGGAGATTGATATGATTCAGTTGATTGCTCAAAGATAGCAGATGATGATACCGAATGTCGTGTCACAGATCACTGCTAGTGTTAATGCAAATGTGATCGCAGAATTATAGATCGAGCAATCACATTAATATGAATATTTCAATTCTTAGTGGTATTACTAAGAGTGATAATGCCCCACCGAATAAAATTATGACTACAAGTATTGGTTATAAACTAAACATGAATAGTAGTCGTAATGAATTAGATCCGGTATGAAGGATATGTTTGTTGGTTGTGTTAAGGAAATTATTAATAGTTTGCTGATGGTAAAGGGAGGAATAGATTAGCGAGTGGATAGAAAAGATCGAAATGGTTAAGGATATTGGTAAGAGCCTAGAACATTGTGTAGTGAAATATGCTACAGATATGTTGGTAGATTATGTTGTACCGTGATGGAACACGATGGTACGAAACTATAGTTAGAAAATTATTACTCAGACGATATGGTCAGAATTTAAAATTCTGGTGCTAGAGCACTTTTATTCGAGTAATTAAGTTCAGAGATTGGAAACTGAGCTATGGAAGATAGAAATGGTGTGTGCTGATCACTTAGAACACGCTAATCGTTTGAAGGAATTGTCATGTCTGGTAACATGGCTAATTACTCCTGAAACTAAGCGAAGTGAGCGCTATATTGGGGACTAACTCCATCGATAAGGAGTATAGTCAATCCTGTAAAATATACAACCTTTGGAAGGGTTGTGTCACAAGCCAGCATTGATATATTTGACTCTATGGGAAGCGGACTGGAAGGACGTTAGATGAGACGTCGAGTGTTAAAGAAGAGAAATGATAAAGGTATAGTACAAGATAGGCTTTTGAATAAGTAGGTAGGTCCTACAACCCAGAATTATACTAAAGACTAGTCCTGGTGTGAAAACATGAACCGCATGAAGGGTCCTTCCCTAAATGTGGAAAATGTGGTTATCGGCAGGAAGAAGAATGTCGAGTGATAGTAGGCCACAGGTGTGATAAAGATGGACGTAATGCCCCAATTGTAGAACCAATTGAAGACATGTGAACCGGCAACCCCAACCCATTCGTGTACAACCCCTCCGAACCCAACAACTTCAATAACAATCCATCCAAAGAAACCAAATTATGCCAAACAGTTGTACTTGCTATGAATGTGGCAGTACAGAACGTTTCAAGAGAAATTGCCCAAAGTTGAACCAAGGTGTCGTCGGAAGACGAGCCTCATGACGAGCATCAATCTCTGATCAAGCAAGGAGCCGTGCTTTTGTGAGTAATTCGAATAAAGCACGTCATGATCCAAAGGTGGTATTAAGTATGTTGTAGTTTTAAATAAATAGGCTTCAGTGATATTTTTACGGTCGTCGATAGAAGTTAGTTCCTGCTGACCTCATATCATTTGGAAAGATACCGATTAGTGAAACTACAGAACCCTATACTGTAGAATCACTAACGGTAAACCCCTAATGGTTAACTAAATTGTTCGGAATTGTCCTATTATTCTGAACGATTAACCTTTCCTTATTAACCTACGACCAGTAAAGTTAAGAAGTTGTGACGTAATAGTTAACGTGGGTTGGCTAACTCAACATGAAGCTGAAATCAAATATGAAAAGAAGATGATTAGAGCTCTCTTTCGGACGATGAAGCGATTAGATACAGAGAAAAGTGTACGGTATTATGTTACCACTCTAATCTCATCTTGAGATGGTATAATATTTACGTCAAGAAGACGTGGTGTATTTAACAAACGTGATTGCCACAGATTTAAAAGAAAACATATAGAAGATATCCCGGTGGTACACGAATTTCCACAAGTTCTCCCAGAAGGACTTCCTGGATTACCGCCAACCCGACAGGTCGAATTCAGAATCGATTTAATGCCTCAAGCTGGCCCTGTTGCTAAAACACCTTACCGACTTGCACCAACTGAAATGCAAGAATTTTTGGATGAGGTTTTATACGACCTAGTTAGTCACCATGGGGTGCACCAGTGTTATTTGGGAAATGAAGGACGGAAGTGTTAGGATATGTATTGATTAGGGAGAATTGAATAAAGTGACGATCAAGAATAGGTATTCACTTCTTCGAAGTAAATGATCTATTTAACCAACTGCAAAGGGCGATTTATACTTAGAAAATTGGTCTTAAATATAGTTATCACCAAATGAAAAATCCAAGAGGAGGACGTTGCAACAACAGCGTTTCGGACTCGCTACGACCATTATGAATTCTTAGTTATGCCTTTCGGGCTAAAAATGCGCCGGCAGCATTCATGGAACTCATGAACCGAGTCTGTAAACTTTATTTTGACAAATTTGTCATGACATTCATTGATGATATTTTGATATATTCGCAACGTAAAGAAGAGCACGAACGACGATTAAGGAAAACTGTGGAAGTGTTAAAGCAAGAGGAGTTGTACGCGAAGTTTTCGAAATGTGATTTTGAATAAAGAAGGCATAATCCCTTGGTCATGTGTAAAGCAACAAGGATTTCACATAGACCCAAATAAGATAGAAACCATTAAAATTGTGCCAAGCGCCGATTTTAAGTCTCCCCGATGGAGACGATGGTTTTGTCGCGTATTGTGACGCATCGCGTAGAGGGTTAGGATGCGTGTTGACGCAGTATAATAAGGTTATAGCCTATGCTTCCCGACAGTTAAAAGTACACGAGAAAAATTACACTACTCACGACTTAAAACTGGGAGCGGTTATCTTCGCACTTAAAATCTGGAGACATTATCTCTACGGTACGAAGTGCACCATCTTCACCGATCATAAAAGTTTGCAGCACATATTCGATCAGAAAGAACTGAATATGAGGCAACGAAGATGGGTCGAGTTGTTAAACGATTATGACTGTGACATCCGTTATCACCCCGGCAAGGCTAACGTCGTAGCCGATGCCTTGAGTAGGAAAGATCGGGTTAAGCCATTGCGAGTGAAAGCGCTAGGGATGATAGTCCAGTCGAACCTTTCGGACCTGATTCGAGTCGCTCAACGTGAGGCGTTGAAAGAGGAACAAATGGAAAAAGAGGGACTTTACGGCAATGAGAAGAATTTCGAACAACGCTTGGACGAAATTCTCTACTTCAAAAATCGGGTTTGGATCCCGACCCTCCATGACCTTCGTGAATTAATCATGGACGAAGCGCATAGATCGAAATATTCCATACATCCGGGATCGGATTTGACTATTGATAATACGAATATCTGAAAGAATTTTATTAATGGCCGAGTATGGAGAAAGATATGGTTACGTATGTTGGTGAATATGTAAGTTATGCAGGAGATAAGGCTGCACACCGAAAACCCTAGGGAACGCCACAACGACAGAAAATTCGCCAATGATAGTGGGAATAGATTACAATGGATTTCGGGACGAAAATTCCCAAGGTATATCAAAGGCATGATATAAATTGGGTAATCGCGGATCGATTAACCAATCCTCGCATTTCATCCCAATCCATGACGATTACCACAATGAATTCTCGCCCAAATTCCTGATGGTGAAATGGTATCTCGTCGTGGAGTACCATTTTCAATGATCTCAGATCGAAATAGTCATCCTACTTCCATTATTGGAAGGAGGGGAAGGAAGCATCGAGAGCTTGAAGCTTTCTATGGGTGCAGTAATTAACACCAATTTGTTAAATTGAAAATGGGCGTCAATCAAGCCATAAGAATTGAATTGATTCGAGAAACAACCAATCGGATTTTTAATATTTAAGATAAGTTGAAAGCGAGATTGGCAAAGGATTTATGCCAACATTCAAAGGAAACCATTGTCACTAGAAAGAGGTGACAAGGCATTTTTAAGGCATCACCTTCGAGAGGTGATATGAGGTTTGGCAAAACCGAAAATAGCTCCTTAATATATTGGACCTCATGAGACTATCTCCATGATTGGTCATTTAGTTATTGATTAAAGTACTCCAGGGGCTAAGTACTATACATGATGTTTTGCCATGTATACGGATTGAAAAGTACCTAAGCGATGAGGCAACGAAAGTACTAGTAATGGAGGTACTCATAAAAGACATGCTTGTTATCATAAATAATTTCGTAGAGATAGTAGACGGGAAAACTAAACAGTTTGGACACACCAAGCTTTATTGATTAAGAATAAGTGGAATTCACAGCGAGGACCAGATTATACCTGGTAACGCGAGGGTGAATTCTGAAGGGAAAACCCCCACCTTTCTCTCGGAAGGGGATAGTGGGCGTGTAAAATTTCGAGGACAAAATTTCTTAACGGGAGGAGAATGTAACGATTCCGACGAAACCCGGTATACCCTAACCGGTAGACAATAGTTACGTTATATTTAATGTCGGGTACATGAATTACCATAATAATTATACGAGAATACATGGTTCACTGTATTGATTGTACGTGAATATATAATTCATCGTATTGAATATGCGATTAATCGATTGATAGTTATTGAACCCGAACGAATCGAGAGTTCAATTATAGACGATATCTATAATATTTAGTGATTTTACGAAGCATCAATGCTTCGGGATAAGTAAAGTACGGCACAGAAAAAGAATTTCGATTTAATGGTACGTCGGTACATTAAACGAAACCTTTAATACAAATCAAGCAAGAGACGATCGATCAAGCCGAAAAAGATGCGCAATTATTAATAATATGTTGTTTTAAGTTAATAAATGTCATGGTTTAAGTTTTTAAAGTTTTTAAATCGGTTTTATATAAATTTCATTTTTAAGCCGAAAAACGACCGTTTTAGCCTCGTTTTAAGCCGAATTAAACATTTAACCGAAAAACGAACTGAACCAGATTATCTAAAACGTTATCCGGATTGCGAGAATCCAAATGAGTGGCCAAGAATGGAGAGGTGGGCCCCAACCCACCCCTCCTTTAACACCGATCGGATTGGGGATCATCCCCTAGCCCTTCATTTTCTTTTTTCTCATCAAACCTCTCAACATTCATCAACTCTTTCCATATTATGATTCAAAAACCGAGAGTTTTAGCAAGAAAAACAAGGTAATGATCGAGTTATGCACGTGTTCATCTTCGTTTCTTGAGTTTATTTGCAAGAAAATGAGGTTTCAAAGATGAAAACCGATTCTTGCATGATCAAGTGATGTATACGGGTTATACAAGGGATCTTGGTCCAAGAGAGGAGTTAAACAAACCAAAAACGAATTTTTACGGTTCAAACTTTGTTTTTAAAGCAATAACCGAAACTATAGTGTAAGAGGCTTGATCGTGAGTGTAACTTGCTTGGTATTGTGGTATGTTGGTTGTAGGTTCTGTATTTAGTGGTAGATAAGGCGGAAAGACGAGTGTGTAGCATGTAGTGGCGGAAAACGAAAGGTATATTCGGTTTATGTTCGGTTTTGGAGTTCTTGGACAGATTGATGACGGTTTAGAGTTGGGTCATGAAATTTTACAGGGATGTGCTACACATGAAAATAAGAGTTCTGTGAATTTTTGGTAATTTTTGGACAAAGGATGAATATTTGGTGAATTTAATGCTCGGTTTTGGCTAAAAATGGTGAAAAATAGTTAAATATCATGAAAAATTCTAGAAAATTTCAGATAAGCTTTTTATATCATTTAAAAGTCACACACTAAATTTTAGGTCAGTTGGAGAAGTCTAAGTAGGCTTTTCGGTTAAACGAGTTCTAGGGTTTTCTAGTTCGGTTTTAGTGAAAATGGCATGTAAAAAGATATTTTGGTTCTGGAAAAATTACAGGGGACTATGTGGATGGCAGGTGTCATCCAAGAAAAATTTGGGATTTTTCTAAAGTCGTTTAGTATTTACGACATATTTGGTGTTTAAATGGTGTTTAAAAATAGATAAATAAATTTTATTTATAAAAATTAATTCTGGAAATATTTTTATAAAATTCCCCACTGTCAAAAAGTGATTTGTGCAAAATTTCAAGATCCGAGATTAAACGGATAATTATTTGTGCAAAACAAACTTTTAAAGTTTAAAACGCGTAAACCGGTAAAGTTCGCCTAAGCGAGCTGACTGGTGTATAAGAACCCTAAAAATGAACTATTTTTATTTAACTGAGTTAAACAAGTAAAAATAAATCATCCGAAAATAATTCGGATGATTTGGGTAATTTTAAACGATTTAACAGTTTTCGGTGCGCTAAAGACGGAAACGGGTCCCGCGGCCAAACGGGGCGTCTAAACCGAGCTCTAAATTCACAACTTTAATTAAATTATCAGTCAACCACTACTTTCGGGTCGTGTGTGACCAAACTCATTTTTGAAACGTAAAAACGGATAACCGTGCTAGGCACGCAAAACGAGAAAATCGACTAATAGTAATTGTGACCATGGAACTCTAAACGATATCACAATCTGAGTCCGGAGAAGTGTTTCTGGGTTAACATTGCCCCCGGAATGGGTACAGTACTGGGTTAACAGTTTCCCCAGATGTACCGGTTAACACGGTTAAAGTTATATTAATAATGAATGTATAGTAACGATCGTAGGGATCATATTACAGATTGGACGTGTTAACTGATAATGATTGTTGTTACCTGCTTGCATGTGCTAAGGTGAGTTTCACGAGCCCCTTTTTCTGAATTGTTTTCAAATATTTTCCCGGGGCGGAAGCATGTTACTATTGAAAAGTTTAATTACATACTGAACGCATGGATTTGCGTGTATTTATAAATATTTGATTGTACGGGAATCGTACGGAATGGGTACAGTACTGGGTTAACAGTGTCCCCAGATGTCTCTAGAAGTGTTTCTGGGTTAACATTGCCCCTGGAATGGGTACAGTACTGGGTTAACAGTGTCCCCAGATGTCTCTAGAAGTGTTTCTGGGTTAACATTGCCCCCGGAATGGGTACAGTACTGGGTTAACAGTGTCCCCAGATGTCCAAAGAGGTGTTTCTGGGTTAACATTGCCACGGAAAGGGTACAGTACTGGGTTAACAGTGTCCCCAGATAATATTATATTATGATATTGATTTATCAAGGTTTACTCAAATTGTGAAACTCACCAACTATTCGTAGTTGACCCGTTTTCTCACATGCTTTCAGGTACAATTAAGATGAAGTGATTGCTTACGTGCTAAGTGCTTGATGTGTGTAAGATTTGCGTGCGGGATGTTAGGATACATTATAATAAATAGAATTATGTATCGTATGGTATGATGTGTGTAACACCTAGACGGTAATGAAATAAGAGATAATGTAATTTGAAGTATATTAATGTATTCAGTTTTCTTTATAAACAATGTGGTTGATATCAGAGGTGTCTGTTGCATCCCGTTTACGTTTCCGCTGCGGTTACGGGGTGTTACAAAACTCTTTCCTTTCTCTCTAAGGGGCCAAGCCCAAGAATGGATAGAATCTATTTCCTCTGGTTCCATCACCACTTGGGACCAGATGGTTGAATAGTTTCTCCTCAAATATTTTCCGCCTGACAAAACTGCCAAATACTGAGCCAGCATTACCGGATTCCGGACCGATGATGATGAATCGCTACACGCAACATGGGAAAGATACAAAAGACTTCTGAGAAGATGCCCAGACCATGGATTGAGCGTATGGCTACAAGTACAAACATTCTTTGACGCACAATCCAGTCAAAACAAACAGGCCATCGACCAAATCGCTGGTGGAGACATGGGATCCAAATCACCTAACGAAGCATTTGAAGTACTGGAGAAAGCCGCAAAGAAGAGTTTCGCTTATAACCCACCAAGATCTACACCTACCCATAAAGGAATACACCACGTTGATTCCAACACTCTTGCCACAGCACAGCTTGAAGCCCTTTATAAAAAAATTGAACAACTTCAAGCCGAGCTATCAAAAACCAGACTCACCTGTGACACCTGTAGAGGGAGTCATAAGACAAGTGACTATAAACAAGTCATTATGGCCATGGAAGAAGTCGATTTCATCGCTCGACAAAACAACGCTTTCAGCAACAACTACAATCCATGATGGAGAAACCACCCGAATTTCAGCTGGAAAGACGGAGGTAACACTCAAACCTTACCCGGATTCGAGAAAAGACCGATGAATCAATCCTTCCAGCCTAAACCTCAATTCCAAGATCAAAGTTCCAGTAGCCATCAAAACCCGAGCTACTCAAAGATCGAAGAAATGTTAAACCAACTCAAGACCAAAACAAATGAAGCAGAAAAGAAGGCCGACTCAAGAGCTGTTGATATCAACGGAGTGTTGTTAAAACATGAAGCCGATCTCAAAAGTCAACAAGCATCACTTCAGAATCTAGAAACTCAAATCGGACAAATTGCTCGACAATTATCCGAAAGACCACCTGGCGCTTTTCCAAGCAACACAATCACCAACCCGAATGCAACAGCTAATGCTGTTACACTCAGAAGGGGTACAACTACTATTACCTCACCCATTTCAGAACCAGTTACGGAAAAGGAGTCCCCTAATGAAACGCAGGAAATACTGACCCCGACGGGCACCATACAACCCAAGGAGCCAGTCCGAACTTATGTTTCACCTATTCCATACCCTGGAAGGCTGAAGCAAGAACGATTGGAAGCTCAATACGGGAAGTTTTTAGAACTCTTCAAACAAATCCATATCAACATTCCTTTTGTCGAAGCCATCGCTCAAATGCCAAAATATGCCAAGTTTCTCAAAGAAGTGCTGAAAAACAAAAGAAATCTGGAGGAACTCTCACATGTCACCCTAGGTGAAGAATGTTCAGCAGTCCTCCAAAGCAAGCTGCCAACGAAAATGACCGATCCATGGAGCTTTACTATCCCTTTTCTTATAGGAAATTTGTCTGTTAGCAATGCCCTGGCTGACCTAGGAGCTAGTATTAATTTAATGCCATATGCGGTGTTTGCAAAACCAGGGATAGGAGAACCAAAACCCACCCGCATGAGCATACAATTAGCTGACCAATCTGTTAAATATTCTCGGGGCATTGTTGAAAACATGCTTGTAAAAATTGACAAATTTGTTTTCCCAGTAGATTTTGTGATTTTAGACATGGAGGAAGACAAAAGTGTGCCTATGATTTTAGGAAGACCCTTTTTAGCCACCGCAAAGGCAATTATTGATGTTTGCACCGGCAAGCTCACTCTCAGGGTCAATAATGAGGCAATCACTTTTGACATAGGAAAATCTATGCAATATCCGCAACAGCACGATGACACACTATACTGTGTTGACATCATAGATTCCATCATAAGTTGCTATATGCGAGATTCCTCCATTAATACACCGCTAGAAACACAAGTCTTAAACAAAACACTCAACATACCCATAATAGAAAACGAAAATATCAATGGTGATTATCAGGAAGCATCAGCAGTAATATATGAGATCATTAAATGCAATGAAAAATCAAAACCATCAATCGAAGAACCACCATCCTTAGAGTTAAAAGAACTACCAAACCATCTCGAATACGCCTTTTTAGAAAAAGACTCTCAACTCCTAGTAATTATTTCATCTCACCTTTCTAAAGAAGAGAAAGACGAACTTCTTAAGGTTCTCAAAAACCATAAGAAGGCCATCGCATGGAAGATCATGGATATCAAGGGCATCAGTCCCTCCTTTTGTACTCATAAAATTCTCATGGAGGAAGAATACAAACTCGTGGTCCAACATCAAAGACGTCTCAATCCCAACATGCAAGATGTGGTGAAGAAGGAAGTAATCAAACTACTGGATGTCGGATTAATCTACCCGAACTCGGATTCACCTTGGGTAAGTCCCGTTCAAGTAGTACCCAAGTACGGAGGAATGACTGTCGAAATGAACTAGAAGGACGAGCTGATACCAATGAGGACCATCACAGGCTGGCGAGTTTGCATTGATTACCGGAAGCTTAATGACTCCACAAGAAAAGATCATTTTCCACTTCTTTTTATCGATCAAATGCTTGAGCGATTATCTGGAAAAATGTTCTACTGTTTTCTTGACGGATTTTCTGGATATTTCCAAATTCCCAATGCTCCTGAGGATCAGGAGAAAACCACCTTTACGTGTCCGTATGGAACCTTCACCTACCGAAGAATGCCATTTGGATTATGTAATGCTCCAGCCACCTTCCAACGTCGCATGGTGGAAGTCTTCATGGACGACTTCTCAGTGTTTGGAGATTCCTTCGATCATTGTTTGAAAAACCTAGACAAAATGTTAGCTAGGTGTGAAGAAGTGAATTTAGTACTCAACTGGGAAAAAATGCCACTTTATGGTAAAGGAAGGCATTGTTCTCGGTCACAAGATTTCTCAAGAAGGACTAGAAGTTGACAGAGCCAAAATAAAGACCATATCCAAACTTCCACCGCCAACTTCAGTCAAAGCCATAAGAATTTTTCTAGGTAACACAGGCTTCTACCGCCGCTTCATAAAAGACTTCTCCAAAATTGCTAGACCTATGACCAAACTTCAAGAGAAAGACGCACCATTCGTCTTCTCTGAAGAACGTGTTGAATCATTCAACATTGAAAGACAAACATGTCAACGCGCCAATCATGACTACACCCGATTGGTCCATTCCATTCGAAATCATGTGCGATGCAAGTGACTTTGTAGTTGGAGCCGTACTCGAACAACGCAAAGAGAAACACTTTCACCCTATCTACTATGCTAGTAAAACTCTTAACGATTCACAAGAAAATTACACCACAACAGAATAAAAGTTGTTAGTAGTAGTTTTCGCTTTTGAAAAGTTTAGATCCTACCTAGTTCTTTCCAAAACCATAGTCTACACTGACCATGCCGCAATACGTTACCTTTTCAACAAACAAGATGCAAAAACCCAGACTTATCCGATGGATCCTACTACTCCAAGAATTCTACATAGAAGTCAAAGACAAAAAGGGAGCAGAAAATGTCGCCACAGACCACCTTTCACGTTTAGAATGCCCAGCTCCAGAAGAACTTCACATGAAAATTATCAACGATAATTTTCCACATGAAATTCTCATGCGCATTCAAGCTGTCATTGAGGAGAAAGACGAAAGTCCTTGGTATGCCGATTTCGCAAACTACCTAGCTTGTAGAATCCTAAGAAAAGGACTTCCTCATCAACAGCGGAAGAAATTATTCTCCGACCTTTAGTTTTTACTTCTGGGAAGATCCATACTTATTTAGGATAGGCGCTAATCAAGTTATTCGTAGGTGCGTAGCAGGCAAGGAAGCCTTAGATATTATCAAACACTGCCATGAAGGACCTACTAGTGGGCACCACAGTACCACCACTACGGTCAGAAAAGTGTTTGATGCAGTATTTTTCTGGCCTACCATATACAAAGATACATATACTTTGATCCAAGCATGCGATGCTTGTCAAAGAGCCGAGAACATCTCGTCCAAAAATTATATGGCTCAAAAGGGCATTCAAATTTGTGAAATCTTTGATGTATGGGGAGTAGATTTCATGGGTCCATTTCCTAACTCATTCGGAAATAAATATATGCTTATAGCAGTCGATTACTTATCCAAATGGGTAGAGGCACAAGCCCTTCCCACTAATGATGCTCGAGTGGTTGTGAGATTTCTAAAAAAGTTATTTTTCACGATTCGGCACTCCAAAGGCGTAATCAGCGAAAGAGGTACCCACTTCTGTAACGCTCTGATGAACAAAGTCTTAGCACGATATGGGGTTCACCACCAACTGGAAACACCATATCACCCTCAGACTAGTGGGCAAGTGGAGGTCTAAAATCAAGGATTTAAAGGATTTTAGAAAGAACTGTAGGAATGAATCGCAAGAATTGGGCAGAAATTAGATGACGCTTTGTGGGCCCTCAGGACGGCTTACAAAACTCCTATAGGAACGACACCCTTCAAACTTGTTTACGGGAAAGCATGTCATCTACCAGTAGAATTAAAACACAAAGCCTACTGGGCTCTCAGAGCAGTAAACTTTGATCTAACGTCCGCCGGCGTAACCCGGAAAGATCAAATTCACGAGCTCGAGGAACTGAGAACATTGGCCTATGAAAATTCCTGGTCTTACAAGGGAAAGACTAAACGCCTGCACGACGCCCATTTAAAAGGAAACAAGAAATTCCAAGTTGGTGACCGTGTAGTGTTATACAACGCTCATTTACGACTTTTCCCGGGAAAATTGAAATCTCGATGGATAGGTCCATACATAGTTGAATCAGTTTTTGACTATGGAATAGTTGAGATCTCAAGTTCAAATGGCCAAAAAAGTAAATGGACATCGATTAAAGCCATATATCGATGGACCATTTGAAGAAGTTCTGGAGGTATTGGCCCTCAAACTCCCTAGATAGGAAATCAAGGAAACAAGGTCTGGCCAAGACCTTCGGAAAACTAGGCTTGTAAATACCTAAAAAAAACTAAAACCACGGGGGCGAACTTCCAAAAGCACGGTCCCGTGCCAAAAATTGCGGACCGGAATCTTAGCTGCAAAAATCTCAGTCAGACTGGTTTGTAACAGAATTGTCAGAACAAAGACACGAGCCGTGCTTCCGAAAGCATGGGGCTGTGCTTAGGTTACTGGTTGGCTGTAAAAGGCACCCTGTGTCATTGCATTCCTTGCACCAACAAAAACCAAACCAATAGTCTCTGAAATTCCAACATGCTGACTAAGATGAGTGAAGCAATCCCCGTTTCCCGACACCCGAGAAACGATGCCCGCCATGTTTCCAAAACCGAGCTACTCTTGAAACTTCAAGAACTCGTCAAAGAACTCACCGAAATGAATCTCCTTGCTGAGATGCGCCTTGTTGAACTCACTGAATCAGCGGAAAACATGAAAATGGAACTTCGAAATGTCAACGAAAAACTCCAGTTTCAAGTTCTCGGTTTCACGTACTTTCCACCACTATGACCATTCGGAAGAGGAGAACCTTTCGGGGAAATCTAGGAAACTTAATTTTCTACTTTTATGTGTAAACAAGTGCATTACGCACAACGTGTTAGGATATCGGGCTTAACCTGAATATTTTCAGGAAAACCGGGCTTATCCCGTATTTGTTTTAGGACCTTTTAATGAAAAGTAATTTTTAGATGACCAAACTCCTAAATTATCATACTAAACGTCATTCTAAGAATTCCAGCTCTCGCATCTTGCTGAAAATTACAAGAAAATTTCCCGGGACAAAAAGTACAGGCCGTGCTTCCCTAAGCACGAGGCCGTGGTCACCCTAGTCTTCAGCATGATACGCGTTGACTCTGTACAATTCTCTGACTCAGAAACATTTATTCCCCTAGCAGCACGGGGCCGTGCTTCGGAAAGCACGGGGCCGTGTTCAACTTTCCAGTGTCAATATAATGCATGCATAAACTCACTATTTCATTCACGCCAAACACAACATTACTGAAATGGAAAGAAAGAAGGTTGAATGGAGGCCAGTGAGGAAGGGCAAGCAACATGAATCCTCCTCATAACTTGAGGAGGATGTCATGAGGCTACAGTGCATCATGAGAGATCAAGTTGAAAGCAACATTCAAACCGAAGCTCGCGTAGTCGAGTTAATTAACAAAGTCGAACTGCTTAGGTTCGAAAACTTCCATGTTGTGGATGGCCACCACAAAGATGTGGCTTCCAAGCTCACCTTTCTCAATCGTGAAATCGTTAAGCTCGACAAAAAGCTTGCCGAGCTCTTGGAAGCCAAACGAGCACCACCGCACATTCAAGACTTGTTCAGGAATGGTGGTCGTTGAAGTCCCGACTTTGTTTCGCGTTGAAGTTGCTCCCGCTAGTGTTATGGGATAGAATCAAGGATTGTTGTTGTACCTTTCATTTCTACTATGTTTAATCGTGCTTTTATGTTTTATGTTTAATGAAATTTTGGACTTTTAATTATTATCTTAAACTAACCAGCAAAGAAAATCAACTAAAAACAAACCAACTCAACAAATAAACAAAATCAAAAGAAATACTGTCTGCACCATGCAACACGGTACCATGCTTCCAAAAGCACAGCGCAGTGATTTTTACCCTAGAACAGTTATGATTTTTTAATCATAAAAATAAATTTTCCCAAACATCAACCCTAAGATCAACTTTGTTTCTGGACGATAAAACGGCGACCAAACCAAATTTCACTAATTCCTTCATCAATTCTTCAATTTTGAACCAAATGTATGTTAATTTAACAATTATTTTGTTCAATTTCATCATTCTAGGTTTAGTTTAACCCTAAAATCGCTCTAATTGACCAAATCGGGTCTAAACCCGAAAATAATTTGGGTTATTCTACTATTATAGGATGAATGGATTGTTGAAAGTTTGATTGTTAAGTGTGAGACTCGTCAATTTCAGGTTAACTCCGTTAATCCGAACTCCGTTAATTCAAACTTAAGATTACACGAACTGTAACGCATATCTCATTACATTTAAATTAGGGTTTAAATGACGCTTGACAATCACTACACAAGTAGTCTTTCGGAATTTCACCGAAAGACACAGAGTCGACTCAAACCGTTGGTGAACAAACAATAAATATTATAAACAAGTATTTGATAATTTTGTGTTACGTTTATGTGTTATTTGGTGCTTACATGTATAACATTAATTCATGGAGAAAATAAGCTAGTTATGCTAGTTTTAACTTGCAATATATTTAATCACTATATAAACAACCTTAACAATAAACCCTACTTTTTCCCTCCCTCCCTCTCTCCCTTGCAATGGCAGCCACCAACACACCCCTCCTCTCTCCTTGTTCGACCAAAACACACAACACACACACATATACAATCATCCTTGCAAGCTTATTGAAGAATCTAAGGTGCTAACTAGGTAATTAACACCCTCTCTAGCCTATTCTATTGATTTAATTGCATCCTTGAACACGTTAATCAAAACCCTAGATCTTAAAATTGATGATTATTGATAAGCTAGGGTTGTATGCATGATTTCTAGTTTCATAGGTTAATAATATGTTGAGTTTTGATGAAAACTGATGCTGGACAGATTCTTGAATTCGTATTAATACGATTGTAACTCGATGTTAATGTTGTATTGGAAGTGATTAGTTATTCTATGATGTAGTAGGTCGAGTCTAGTTTCTAAAGAGTTTGATTTTGTAATTTTTGGACTAGTAAAAGTAGTTTTTATTATTTTACAAATCTGTTGTGCAAGTCTGATTCGGGAAGTTTGCTGGTAGGCTGTTTTGCGATTATGATATCTCATAAATGACAAGACCAATGGGGTTGATTCCACTTCTGGAAGTTATTATTTTGAGTTATAAATCTAACCCAATTGGTCTTTCCTTAATTGGATTTTCCATGTAACAGGAATAACAAATAACATTCTGTTGCGCATGATAATAATTGCTGTGTGTTTACTGAGTTGTTTTGATCATTGTTATTCTTTATATATCACTTGTAAGGCTAAGTGGCAAACAAACCAACTAAAGTCCTTCATAACATCGAACCAGTTAATATTTGGATAATAGCAAGTCACTGTTGAGTAGTGCTACTGGGTTTGACAAACCCCACCCTACTCTAAACTCGACTGTAGGTCGAGTGAGTGTAATTTTGGCTAACACATTACCATGGTCGTGATTGACATGGTGGCAAGGTAATTGATAAACAGTCAGCTTCGTTGTCGAACAATTAGTAATACATGCTTGATAGGTTAGCTACCTATTGATATATAATTGACTTAACACTATCTAGTAACGCAAACGAAAACGCAAAAGCTTTATTTATTTAAACCTGTGAACTCGCCAACCTATGAGTTGACACTTTTAGTATCTCATTCTCAGGTAGCCGAGGCGGGCACACGGTATAGGGCATGCATTCGCTAAACACCATTTCTTTAATAACTTCTTTTAATTTTTATCTTGATAACTTGTGTTTTTAAGTCGTCCTGTGTGGCGCAACTTTTTGCTTTACAATTTACGCTTCCGCATTTAACTTAAGACTTGATGTCTTGTTGGTTTTGAAAACTCTAAATATGGTGTTTGATTATAACTAATGATTCCAATCCTGTTAGTTCACACCCTCTGACGGTAAAACTCCGTTAGTGGATTTTGAGGGTGTGACATTAAGGTTTAATTAAAAGAAACAATTCGGGTTTTGGATCTTGAGATGAATATCCAACAAACTAATAAAACCTGATTGTTATAATCGGTTAGAAATGAGGGTTCGAAACTGAATAGGGTAGAAATTAGTATTAAAAACACGAGCCGTGCCCGAAACAACACGAATCCGTGGTCAACCAAAAGTCAAAATCAAAAGAAACTGAGTAGTGGCAACAGCATGGTACCGTGCTTCTGGAAGCACGCCGCCGTGCTTTGCTCTCTGTTCCAGCAAATTAAAATTTTTTTATGAAATTTGGCTAATTTGGGTATAAATTGCAGATGGTTGAGTATGGGGACGATGTTCATGCATTTCTAGTCTTCACCGGGCGTGATACGAGAAACAGACATGCTAATGCAAAACTAAGCTACCTAAACAGATGATTCCCAGAACCCAACTTCTACGCTTGCAGAGACACGTTACGCTAAGTTAATCAATGGGCCCGATACAAGACATTTGTTAAAGGGCCGTGGAGAAGAGTCTTTGAGCAAACGGGAGAGTCAATGACAGAACTGACAAAGGAGTTCTTGGTCTCTTTCAACATAAAGAAGAAGAAATTTGACATGTGGGATGATGATGCAATTGAGTTTAGGTGTGGGGTTGAATGGCACACAACTTCTGTCACCAGATGGGAATTGATTTAGGAATCTACACGAAGGAAGAAACAGACCAAGAGATCTGGACTAAAGCAGAGATAGCATTCACAGATAAAAACAGTACAGAGATTGGGAATACATAGGAAAGAGCATGGGAACTGCTAGGCTTCGGGGATGAAACGAACCATGCAAACAGTTCGAGAAGCATCGCCTTACGAGATCCACTCATGAGATATATTCACCGACTACTAAGCCAAACAGTAACAACACGTACCGAAAATAAAGGAGTGGTGAAATTGCGGGAATTGTGGGCACTTTACTGCATAAGAAATAGAACTTCTTGCAATATTACTTATCTTTTCTGTCAACTTTTTTGAACAAATGCAACCGTTGAAAGCCCGAATACCCCAATCTTCGGCGGTGCATGGTTTACAAGCTTTACGAAGCCTATCATGTGACAGGGAAGAAACATAAAGCCCGAAACCCATACCTCTTAACCTCAGTCTCTGTAACAAAATGGAGATAGCACAAATTTTTAATGCAAGGCCAGAGATTTGGAGGTTCGTCAACAGCCGAGGCCACATTGGGACCCGGAAAGCCAGTTGGAGATGATAATGGAGGTTGAACGAAAAGACAAAATAAAAGCACATATAGCAGCTGTATACACACAAACAAGGATTCGTAAACCATCCACGGGTAACTGATGACTGGCGACACTGGTAGGTCGGACATGGTCATGGGTTGGTAGTACTTTATGACATTATTATTATGTGTGTTTTAAACAATTTACTTTCTGTCGTACTTGTTTGTTTGTTTGTTTGTTGGTTGGTTTGAATACTTTTATAGCCGTGGGCACCAAAGACATTATGGTAGGTACTAATTTAGCCCGATAGGGCAAGGGATGGATGATTCCATACCCAATTTTCAGCAGTTTATGCTTGGTTGTTTGTGGTTGTTTGCAGTTTTATACATGTACAAAAACAGGAAAATGGACACTATACAGGGGACGCTCTGTCGAAATTCCGTTAACCCGTAGGGAAGTAACTCTCCATTTTAACCCACTATACTCAATTAGAATGTTTATCTTTTCATGAATCTTTCCACATTGAGGATAATGTGAGATTCAAGTGTGAGGAGGTGAATTACTTGACCAATTGTTTGTCTAAATAATTATAAAAATGCTCTAAATCAACAAATATTTTTGCAACAAACAAAGATTATTTTTCGCAAATAACCAATCATTACTAAAGAATGCAGTTTTGTAATATTCAGAATAAATTTATGCAAAATATGGCGTTAATACCCAATTCCACCATTACTGTGAGATAAACCTCATGCCATATAAACATTGATTGAGTCATATGTTTCGTGTGATTTAGAACTTGTCGCAATTATTCATTTCAAGACCACACAAAGCGTTGTATAAGGAAGAAGGTAACGTTGTCACAATTCCATCAACCCATTTGCCAAATTACAAAACCACAAAAAAAAAACCCTTAACCAAAACCCTATCACTTCATCTATCTCACCGGTAAAATACAACACTGGTCTTTTACCGGCAGACCCTAAAGAACTGGAAATGCATTCTTTCGATTTCAATTTCCTTTGCTGCATACACTTCACAAAAACTAGGTTGCCTCCAGAACTTAGGGAGATAATCTTTCTCTTTAGCAATGAGGTGAGGAAAAAGTGGTGCCAAGACGAACAAAGGCCACCATTTTGTGGAATTTCAAAAAACACAATGAAGAGAAGAGAAAAAAGGTACGAACACTGCTTAGGTTGTGGAAACTGGTCCCACGAAGGAATATGTAGAAAAAGTCAAACTCAGTCTCAGCATGAATATACCAAACTAATGAGGATGAGGGCTATTAGGCTCAAAGACGAAAAATCCATTAGAATTGGAAGTTATGTTCAGAACAGGATTGAGGAAAAACTGATCCACATCCTCGATAAAACTGGTCTTGACGATCTGACCTTAAAAGAGTCATTAGGTCTCTAAAAAATACATTTTGGAAAAAGAGCTAACCATCGAAGACATATCAGAATCTCCGACAATCAGAAAAAGTTGTATTTACCATCCTCAACCAAGAGCCCTTATCCACTACAAAATACCAAAATCCTAACTCACAAAACCAACCCATATTACCTTCTGATTTATGAAACCCTTCAAAAAGGTGGAGATTTGAACTTGTTACAAGCTTATTTATCACAGGTTGCATTCTGACTAAGAGTGTTCACATACATACATCATTTATATGATAAGATATAAAACCGAGTGTGAGTGAACATTGTGAGAATGTGACATTTTGCATAAACGGAGGCTCATAAAAACAAAATTTCCTTTCTATTTATCACTAATACAAATTGAGATCGGTTATTTTGTTTCCATTTTCTTGGAGCTCACTTAAGGGATGGTCATAATCTAAGTTTGCTGTTTTCAGAGAATATTTGTAAAATAGATTGCTTGAGGAAAAGCAATGTTCAAGTGTGGGGATGTTTAATGTACATAAAAATATACATCTTTTCGGCATCAAATAATCTCTAAAAACTGCAATTTCTATCAAATAACATAGCGTAAAAGGCTACTTATCATAATAAAATGTAATTTCAGGTGAAACCAAGCCCCAAACAAAGAAACAAAACGAAAAGACGAAGAAAAACATAAGAAAACAAAAGAAAAACAAAGAAACACGTCCCCATGCCTCAAGAAACACGCCCCCATGCTTATGAACACCAGAAAAGACAAAAACTGGGAACAAAAGAACGGGCCGTGCCTCTCAACCACGGGGCTGTGGACATCTACCAGAAAAGACAAAATGAAATTAGCACATGTCGCTATAAAACACGGGGGCGTGGTTACGTAAGAACGGGGCCGTGCTTCTCTCTCCAGATTGCCTATAAATAGTGGGTCATGTTGCATTCATTTGGTGTGCCTTAAAAAGAGTTCTATCCAGTTTTATCTTATAAAAACACACACTAACACTCACATAAAAGATTTAGTGAAGAGTTGAAGGCTTGAAGGTCATCATCATCATCCATCATCATCATCATCATTAAGAAGAAAGACTCATCTACATTTGGTTAGATTGTTCCAAGTTTAATCATGTATTTGTTATCATCATTCATCTTAATGTTTATCATCATGCTCATTATGAGCTAAACTCCTTTTACCATCTAAAATATATGAAGAAGCTTTGTTTTACTTGATAATTATACAAAAAAACATGTGGTGTAGTCTAGTAAAGTACATGGTTATATTAAAATTATCTTTTGATGAGAAATGTTTCACCATCTTAAATCACTAATTCAAAGTTGGTGGTTGTCAATTCTATTGGCAATCGTTCATGATCGATTCATGTTCTTGAAAGATAGAAATACTTTGATACATTATCGTAACATGGATCCTTATATTGTACTTAGAAATGATGAGATATAAGTTATGATGTATTTCTCTAAGTCTTGGTAATCCGAAAATGGCTTTGCTTAGGATATCATGCTAGTTAAAGAAATCATATGTTAATGGAATGTGTAATTATAACCTACATAAATCAACCAAGGGGAGGTTGTGTGACTAAAATACAACCACCCGAAGTTGTTAGAAGGTATTTGAGATCTCGAAGTCAATCCTAATCTTTCTACTTTACGAAACTACTTGTCAACTTAAATTGACATCATTGAGATGACATGACATTAGGAAAGGTGGACTTTAAAATGCGTATGTTACCTCCTTAATGCCAAAGATGCTCAATTAAGGTTTAAGGAGCTATCTATCATATATTATTATGGCAAGTTTACCACATGTTTGAATATTAATTATCAATGCTAAAATGGAGTGGATTCTTGATCTTTGATGGTAACCTTCACGTAATTGAAATACTCGTTTAGAATCTCTCGTCTTTGTCACCTATATTATATATATAAATATTTATATTTTATAAAAAGTTCAAATTAACCCAAAATAATTAAAACCTTCGATTGGAGTAAAACAACGATTTATTATTAGAAACATTTGTGTCCACGGATCGATACTTGGTTCTTACCAATACGATTCTACATATACGATAGGTACACTTGCCTATTTTGTGTGTGTTTAGTCTTTGTAGAAATCACTTTTATAAATTTAAAATACGATCTTGTGCAAAATCTAAATATCCAACCTCTTATATTTTACAAGTTGCACGCGCACAACCCATCAGAAAGGACACTTACTTGCGCTATTATCTGAGTACATTGGTGCACAATCCTAACTGGAAAGGACCTTACTTGCTCATTTACACTTGTTAATGGAATTGTAGATTTTTATGTACTTATATCAAAACTTGTGTGAACTCACCAACTATTCATTAAGTTGACATTATTTTATATATATGCTACATGCACAACGATTAGAAGATATCACGAAAAGAAGACATTAGTACTTAGGTTATTTTAATAAATGGACAAGAAGTTAATTGTTCTTGTATTTTCCTTGTATTCTTTGTTACAAACTTATGTACTTGATGTGCAAATCAATTAATAGTAATACTGTCACCTAATAGTGTCACATGTGTTTTGAACAATCTGTACGTCACACTCAGGTGTATTCCGCTTTAGCCGGGGTGTTACAGATTGGTATCAAAAGTCGTGACTAAAGATAGGACATTAAACGTAGTGTTCTAGTTGGTTGTAACTTATTTTTATTTATTTAGGGTTACATGATTAGAAATTTTGTGGGCCCTATTTGATTGTTCAATGCACATTATTTGATTATTATTGATTTGTTTATGCCTCATGTACACATATGTTGTTATACTTTGCCTTGTGTACACAAACATCACACACAAGTCCAAGGCTTATGTCTAACGTAAAGATGTTCAAGGATTTTCAATAATCAGATTTTCGATTTTTCAGTTTTCGATGGTTTATGCAACGTGTGACGTCCGTCTCTCTATGTTTTACAATGTGTTTTAACTGAAAGTCTGTCAAGTCGTGGTGATACACAAATACCCAGCTCTCGGTTTGATTTAATTACGCATTTTACTAGGAGAATATTTAAGATTTAAAATTTTTTTTGTGACTCATTTTCTTTTTTTATACGTTCATTTACGGTTTAAAATTTTAAAGTTCGAAAGGTAATAACCAAATTTTCAATACGATTACTTTATTATTTTACTATTATGTTTTAGAATTGAAAGTTCAAAAAGTTATGATGATACATAAATGGTTGGATTTCGATTCGATAACTATATTATTTACTCATTTACTACACGTTTTAGAATTGAAAATTCGAAAGGTCATGGTGATACATGAATGGTCGAATTTCAATTCGATTACCTTATTACTATATTTATTTGCTATTATTTTTTAGAATTGAAAAAAAATCAAAAAGTCATGGTGGTACATGAACACTCGATTTTCAATTCGATTTCCCTATTTATACTAAAGTTTAATACATTTTCCATTTGGTTAGTTAGTAATTTATGGGATTTTTTATTTGAAATGCGAAAACTCATGGGAATTTCAATTTCAATTTCAATTTCAACTTTTGTTTCATACGATTTCTTTTCTTTACTTGTTTTTTTTATTTGATGCATCTATTAGTCGTTTTCATACTTACGTCCCAAGTCATGCGGATTCTCCATGCTCTGTATCATGTCTTCTCGTTTTCCTAGTTGTCGCACTCAACCCGCAAAATGACAATCCAACTTATCAAGCAATTGGCCTCCGCGATCCCGATCACCCCAGGTTAAACAACGCCCACCTTCATCGCCATAGTAAATTCTTATTCGAACCCAGCACAATTCTTGGAAACTCAAACAAAACCCAACCGAAAAGCCTCGCACAGAAACACGCCCTTTGTGCAGTAAGTGTAAATCTCACCACTTTACTTCCCTACAACGTTGATATATTTCAATTTGTGGTACATTCAATTACCACTTATTGCTAAAACCTACCCAAACTCAACACCACCTGCCCATTTTCAAGACCTGGTACTTAACCATTTGTCACGATCATATGCTTGACCACATGCTGCTTCAAGCCCATCCTTATGGTGACCCGAGCACACCCGCCATACTTCGAAAGGCCTAACTTGTTTCCGTCATGTAAAACCTTACCCCGCATCCCTCGTCTAATCTATTCGATTTTTCGGTTTCAACACTTAGATTTTACAAACTCATCAAACTCGTCTATATTTTCTTTTGCATATTTTAAATTCTTTTACTAACACAAATCAGTGGATACTATAAATAATTAATTTTCATGTAAAAATGACTTCAAACAAATCTAAATGATTTATTATTATTACCGTCATCGTCATTATTATTATTATCATTATCAATATTATTATTAAAATTATTATTATTATTGTTGTTGTTGTTAGTGATATTTTATTACTAATACCATCGTCACTACAATTAATATTATAATTATTCTTTCAAATAATATATTTAAAGTAATTTTTTTGTTTCAAACAAGTCTTAAGCCATTTGAGCTATTTCTCATTCGACAAGTGAGGTAATCCGACATTCATTTTTTTTTCTTTCTTTCCTATGTCGCTGGCCAAATGAAAACATTTATTATTAAAATTTTATAAAAATTGCAAGTCTTAGCGTTAGCTAAAAACTTTTTGTCTAAATAAATAGAATAAATATTATTTCACCATGAGATATAAAAGCATCACGATATACAATTGATTTTCATAAATTAAAATATATATTATATCCCTTCTTTTTTTCCCCTTCGTTAACGCCAATGAGTTTCGGATAAGAAATCATGGCACCACCTCCCACGTCAACCTTCATGACACAAACAAACCTACATTCGAGAAGACGAACATCGCAAGCTGCAATTTCTGCTTCTTTTCTTTAACTTCTCCTTCATATATCTTTCTATTTATTTTTGGACTTACCCAAAATAATTTCGTATATCAACCTCTTTAGAAGATTGATTGCAAAGTTTATTTTAAATTAGATTGTTCATTTAATTTTAATCCGTATTCGTTTATAGTTTAAGAAATGCAAATTCAAACATCATTCTTAAATCGCATTTTTTTAATCGGTTTACGTTTGTTAACTCGGGATCTATCACCAATTTCCCGTCAACATAACCATTAAGTGGAAATTGGGACTATGAACCTATATGTGTACATTGTTACCTAACAGAAACCATATTTTTATTTTTGTTTCCACATTTTACTATCGGTGACCGGTTCTCTCCAAACGAATCGTTTACTTAGAACCGGGACTGTGACCCATGTACATGCCGAGTTTAGGTTATGTTATATTTTTTTACACAGGTTGTTTTATTTATTCGGGTACTTCTCTTCCACTCAATGTTTTATTTAAACAATTTTGTTGTTCTTGACTTATCAATCTAAGACCAATACTTTATTTTGATTCCAATTGTTTACTATGATGAGCACAATGTTACTATTGGGATTTTTTTACAGACTTAACTGATTTTGATATTAAAATTGCGTTTACCCATTTCATTTTATTATATTTAAGTGTTTGTAAGATGTAATCGTTTATTAATCTTAATGTCACCGCTAGTTACGTTGAAATTTATTTAGAGATTTACATTTGTTAAACTTTCCGATATTTTGATATTTAAAAGTTTCGTTTATCTAATCTATTCTCGAACCCAATGCGTTATCAAGTTACATGTTCATATTTCGTTGGTTAAATGCTACGTTTACCTACCACGTTATTCTCGACCCCATTATTTCAATTACATGTTACGATGTTCATAATTCTAAATTTTTCATTCTTTAACATAGTTTACTTAGTTTAGACACGGTGATTTTATTTACTTGACTTATTGTTTTCGCATTGTCCTTGGCCTGAATGGTCTATCAACGTGTTTTGTAATGTTTTTGCCCTTTAAATTCATTATTTTTATTTTCAGCGTTATATATGAGAATTTTATTTATTTATGTAAGGTCTATATCTTAAAATCACACAATAGAGCAAGTTATATGGACCATCCGACGATATAGGTAATTATGGGTAGACTCGTAATTATCAAAGTCCTCGCATGGAAACTATAATAAGTCCGGTTGTGTGAAATAAATCGGTACTTAGAATGATTTTGGGGAACGAGACAAATACAATATGATAAGGGCATGGTGGATACGCCGTTGGTACATCCTATATATAGGTGTCCTTATCATATTTTCTATTTGTGGCGTTCTTTTAGGTCATTCAAAGATAGGCGTTATCTTATTTTGATTATGTATGTATAAAATCGTTAAAATTTAACAACTTCGTATAATGGTTGTTCTCTTTTAAAAAATTTATTTTTATTTTAATTTCGGACGAAATTTCCAAAAGTTGTAAGTATTGTAACATTCGTTACTTTTCAAACCCGAAAATCCGACCCATTTTAAATTTTCGGTTTTGTTCTATTTAAATATACATATATATATATATATATCAAGTTTCGTTTTGGTTTTGATATTTATATTCATTAAACCGGCTCGTCTGGTTGTTTCAATGCATTCTTGTTTGTCATTTATCATTAATATAATATCCCGAGATTTAATATCATTACTTGAACGAGTCACAAACTAGCCTGGTATAAGATGAAAATAATCCAAAACATATTAACTTGTAATACAATTATAAAACAATTCATAGTTAAAGGTTCAATTTGTAAACACACTTTATAATATGTTTTTAAAGTAGTATGAAACATTGAGGGCCAAAAGTGTAAATTGTGTTTAAAATATAATAAATAATAATAACCCAGCCCTCTCCCTTCACCCACGTTTTTCTGGCGATGCCGCCGACGGCCTCTGGAGAGGCTCGTTTCACCTCCTTTACGTTCGTTTACCTAATTAAACATCACAACGATGATTGATCTTGACCAAACTGTGTTAATGACCCATTAATTGTTATTATAACTCGTAATATAAGATTAATCAACACGTAACCGTCGACGAACGGACGGAATAAATTAAAACCCAATTAACCATCATTAAACGCTAATCGACTCAATTGACAATATAAATACGATCCTAAGCATCAACTAAACCTGCACCAACAATATTCTTAGCCTCAAATACCCTCTGTAATTCGAAATCAATCATCAAAGTTTATTTTCCGGTGGGTCTGGTTCTCCATCTTCCAGGCACGGTTTGAGGTAAAATTTATATGCATTCGTATTGTTTTTAAGCTACTAACAAAACCCCTAACTTAGGTTGGGCAAACATAGAACGGGTTGAACGAATTGAATCTAGGGTTTATATAGGGAAGAAGATGAATGAAAGTCTTAATACATATTAATCAATTTCTATTATTTTATCAAACTTATGAGTTGGTCCAGTGGTTAAGTCATCCTTGTGTGGTCCGAAGGACCCGGGTTCAAATCCTGGTCAAGACAGTTTTGATGTTTTATTTTTTAAACACACTTTTGTTTTATGTAAAAACCAAAATAAATTATTAAAAATTTTAATAAATCAAATAAAAACTATTTTAAGTTAAATAACATTAGTTATAGTTTATATTTATCACTTTTATCTAAAAACCCGACCTTCGTTTCCGTTAAGTTTTTGTTAGAAACCCGATTAATATTGTATAAATAATTATTATTTCGTTAAACTTTATAACACGCTAACGTAATTATTTTCAAACTAAAATTCCGTTAAGATCATAATTCATAAACATTATAAATCTCAAACTCTTCAAGTTCGTTTATCTAGTTTAACTTATATATATGTATACATATTTTCGTTCGTTAAACTTTAAAATTCATTAACATATTTGTTATTCAAAATAAAATATACTGTGAACATCAAAATTTCCATAAACGTTATAATATTCAAATTTGATATTAATAATTCCATAAACTAAAATTAAATTAATAATTTATTAATAATTCGTTAAAATTCGTTAATGTATAAAATAATATTATAATATCCAACTCCATAATAAAATGTACATTCAACACTTCTAAATCCCGACAACCCGATTTATCTACTTTTTATAAGTCGTTTGTTAATATTTATTTTGCACTTTTAGTTCTAGTTCGTGAAGTTCAATTGCTTCGGTTTCATTTATGCACTTTCGGTTTTATTTCAAGTTTATCTTCAACTTCAAGGTGAGTTTCTCACACCCCCTTTTTACTCTTTTATTAATTTTGGGGGTAGCATATATATCCTATCAAATTACAATTTCGTTTATTCATTATTTACAAACTACAATTCGTTACATGGACTTGTGTGTTTATTTGCTTAATTGCTCAAAGATTGCGTGCTCATGGTTTCCTTTGTCGCACCCCGACCAAAGGCGGGGGAACATGCCGGTGTGCAACGTATTGATTGGACGATAGCTCAAAAGACACTAATTACAGCGACAATAAATACTTAATTTCATTAACATTAAACACGTACACAATTTCAACAATTATGACAATTACATCATATTCTTGTATGCTGAATCATATCCTAAGGTCAAACTATTGTCTTTCAACTTGAATAATATCAACTACTTTTACCTGTAACATGTATGAAAATAGAGTTTGTCAACATGAATGTTGGTGAGAATACATAAATTTTAGTTATATATATATATATATATATAAATATATATAGATAAATCACAATTCATATGTAAATGATGAATATTACAATTCTTATGAAAATGTAAACAACTAAATAGATGTGGACCCGTTCTTATTGATACGAAATCAAAGTAGTTGGGTAAATGTATGATCATACTAGATGAGGATAGATGAGGATGAGATACCAACCACCAAACATAAAATAAACACTTAAGCACATAGAGCATTATCATAAAGCATGCAATAATCACCCATAAACATATATTGAATTGTGTTATGAATAGATAAATAAATAAAAATGAGTAATTTAAATAGGGTATACATGTCACCCCAAAATATATAAGACGAAAAAGAGGTATGTAAACTCACCTTAGAGAATAAGCAAATGAATAAATACGTTAAGATTGGTAAGAGAATAAGCGTCGCGCTCGAGAGGTAGCAAAGTCAAATCCTAACAAGTGTAATAACGAGGAATACTATAAATTAACAAATGGACTAAGAGAGAAACGATATATGAACGCGTATAGAGAGTAAAACATATTTTATTTAAAGTTTATGATTAATAAAGATTATTTATAAATTAATATTGCATAAAATATAATTGTTTATAAAATATTCGTACTTATATTATTAAAGCGGTAACAATATATATTTATAAAAGTGCCATTTGTTTATAAATTACTTAGCCAACATATTATGTAAAATAATATTACATACCTTAATTTACGTATTCTAAATAACCAAAACCTGTAAGGCCCCAGTCCCGGTGGCCCTACTTTAGCGTCGGATTTACTCATAAACACAGTTCTTACAATCAGAGTTAATTAAAACTTTCGCGGAAACGTTAACTTAAAACATTCGTTACAAAACATTATATCTTTTCTTTGATACTATAACACAAAACAGTATATTCAAAACATCATTTCTTCCATCTTCAAATGCCATTTGTTCGATCCATGCCATGTGCTATCCTCATGCTAGCTCTTCAGTCCGATCACCTGCGTGCATACTAAAAGTCAGCTACGCTGAGTGAGTTCTAGTTAATCAGGCAACTTGTCATACAACCACTACAAACAACATGTGCGTATCCGAAGACACATAATCCACTGTCTAAACTGCTACTGCTTAACCACTTAATTACCCCTACAGCTTAGCCTCTTAATTACCCCTACAGCTTAGCCACTTATGCCACTTTAATAACGAATAACGTTATACCACTTTTCCACTTTAATAACGAAGTCACGCATAGGCTTACCTACCACGTACTATCGTCGTGCCACTAACACTCTTACTAGACCCTTACCACTTCTGTCACACCCTACTTCTACTTGTCTACAACACACTTTATATCATCACGTCATTCATAAAATAATCAAGTTACATCACAACATTTATATACACACTAATAACCACTTGGGGATCATTCCCGAATGACGGTACGCGCAATATCCGAAGATCATTTGCACACCGACTAACCTTCCTTGTCTACGCGTGCAATATCCGAAGATCGTTCACGCATCAACAGACATCCATTCATAACATACATAAATATTTCACATCAAACATTATAACATACACTTGCCACCTAAGGTAAGTGTATTCACACTTCACATCGAGTATGCACACAGCCCCGAAAACATAACAAGGAATGGGGCTAGAAACTCACCTGAACTCAGTTAACAGTTACTCCTTCTTTAGCTGTGCGCGACTAACTGTATAACAAATACACATATTAATTAACTATTACTATCCATATCGCATTTCTAGTCTATTTACAACCCTCAACGAGCGGGGTTCCGGGGGCAGCGCCCCTGGCAGCAGGGTCTAGGGGCGGCAACCCCTAGCAGGGTCCAAGGGGCAGAGCCCCTGGCTGGGGTCCAATTCGTTAATGGAAAAATTTTATTTCCATTAACTGTCTTAACACATTTTCCACTAGGATGTTAAATTATTATTTTATTCACTATCAAATTTTCTATAACGAATTAAGCCTAATTCGTTATCACATCACACTCTAATTCGTTATCTAGCACCTGATCTGATTCGTTATCTTTCCTTAGTTGATTCGTTATACTAGTTCGTCCTCTTTCATAACGAATTGGACCTTTATGATGAATTGGTCCTTTAACGAACTGTACCCTTAACGAACTGGGGGTTCATTCGTCGGTTCTCTCTTAACGAACTGCTTAACTAATTGGAGCTTCTTTGTTACTTATCCTTAACGAATGACTTAACGAATTTCCTTCTAGTTCGTTAAGTCACCGCTAATGAACTAGGGTTAGGTCAGAATGTCAGAGAACATTCTCTGACATCCTTACCTCGTACACCCAACTCCGGTGCGCCTTTCCGGCGCCGCCTTTGCCGGAAAAACGGGATATCGCCAGAAAAACGATATCTCAGCCATTTCACCACCGTTTTCATCGTTTATCGTCCCGTTCGATCCAGATCTGAGCTAGGGTGACCCCTAAGCTCATATTAGGTTCGGTTTATACCCGATTCCACCCGGATATCGTGACTCTAATGGTTTAACGGTGTCGGCTTGTCGTTTCATGACTAAATCTAACGGGTTTGAGTATAAACAACATCATACTATCATTACCACGGGTCGGAAATCAATTCTTCTTCTATTTCGGCTAGAGAGAGAAGGTAGGATGAGAGAGAGAGCTAAGTGTGTGTTTTGGTGGTGTATGGAATATGAGAAATGAAGGATTAAATGGTGATTTAAGGTTTATATAATTATGAATCATGGGCTTAGGCCCATGGTCCTTCTTTCTTTCCTTCATAACCCAAGTCCATAACCCATATCCATTACTCAACACTAGCCCGACCCATACCAACTCCTACTCTATTTAATTGTTTCTCATTAACCCGAGTAAACTTTCCCTCCAATATTAAATAATTTAATTAATATTATTTTGGAAGTTTTGGGATGTTATAAAATCTTTTTAAATATTTATTACAAAAACCCTTGTAAACCTTTTAATAACTTTTATACATATATATATTTATATATACATAGATATATGTATATACATCTAGTTCTAACCGAGATTCGGAAAACAACGAGTTAATATGTTGGTTTTAAAAAAATATAAATTATTTATCATTTATTAAGGTCTTAAACCATTAGAATTGATTAGTTTAACCAAATATAAAAAAGGCAGAAAAAAAAACGGGGTGGCAGGGGGTTAAACCCGCGACCTCTGCCCCCAATGTTTCATGTGTTACCTAGCTGAGCTACAGCTACATGAGTTTAAGAAATTAGTTTCTGTAGATTAAAAAAAACACAGACAGATCATATCGGGTTCATAACCAAACCCTAACAAGATCAATCGGTTAATCCGATTGATGTCGTGTTAATAGATATTAGGGTTTATGATAAGCATCAAATCGCGAACCTACACATGTGTTTAATTACCTCAAACACATATCAGAAGAGGGTGAAAGGGATCAAGCAAGGCCGGCTCAAGGATACGAACACGAGATGGGTCTGAAACGGCGTCAATGATGAAATTATCGCAGGGCTTAATTTTGGAATCGATAAAGGATGGTGGGGGACGAGTTAATTGAATTATCGACATGTATTTATAGTGTTTCTATGATGCGTGAGAGGAGGTCAACACGGTATTGACAATTACAGTAAATGAACCCTGATTTTACGGCGTTCGTCTTGGGATTTTGTTGCAGACCATTAACGAGATTGATTAACATGCTATTTTGATCGTCCAGTCTATACAATGCTGTAAATTACGATCAAAAGAGAAAGGGGGTGGCTGGTTTGCGACGAGGTAGGGAGTGAAGAGGGGAAGGAAGTTTGGGTTTTTGGCAGATTTGGACCCTCAAAATTGGAATGGTTCAAATTGGAATATATATTAACATAAATCCTGTAAAATAAGATGTACTAAAAATTATTATATGATTTTGTTTTAAAAAAAAAGATATTTTTTATAATTAAGAAACAATTTTATTGTAAAAAAAATAAGCGGGTCTTGGGTCTCACTATACCAAGATAGCTTTTAAACCGGGTTATAACACATCTTAGTTATTTGTGAAACCCTTTTATCATCAAACTCTAAGTATCTTGTAATTTTTCTTACAATAAATAAAATTAAACTCCAAAAAAGTATATAAATATTAAAAACGAATAATATAAAACAGGCCCCGTAATATACATCATATTTACATACATATATGCATGCATCCACAACATAGATACAAAAATACACGCATAATTTATTAAGAAAAACTATTATTCTTAACATGTATAATTGATGATTAATTAGGCAAGAAATCGAGTCTGCTTAATTTTGGCATTAGTTAATATGATTTACGTGATTGTAATTTGACAGTAAGTTTACAGTTTTCATTACTTTAAATATTGTTGCATATATATATATATATATATATATATAAGCAAATTTTGTCGTATATTTGGTTGTTTACTGTTGAATATTAGTAAAAATTAGTGTGGTGCTAGAATAATATATGAATGCAAACACAAAAAGACATATTATACACACATATTCTCATAATATAGTTTCTACAATTACGTAATACACCATATATTCACAAAACTAGAGATTATATCCATATATATATATACATTTTCCGTATGTGTATAAATAGCATCCATTCTCTTTTAAATTTTCATAAGGAAAAAAAATGCTAACAACAACAAAAAAGCCTTCAAGAGATCGGTCTATGGTGGCGTTGTCTTGACTAAGGCCTTTGAATCAAAAAAGAAAAAGCGAACAAGCTCAGGTCACGTCAACAAAGAGAACGAAGGCGCCGCTCATAGTGTGGATAATGATGTTATTTTGGGGGATAAGTTTCCATTTATGGATTGTTGCTTAGAGTAAATGTACGCCGATGTTGAGCTTGGAGTTTGGGAACGTAAGATAATAACAAGCAATATCAGAACAAGCTTAATAACGCGCTTGCCTCAAAAAGAGTTGGAGGAGATGGTACAAAACTGGACGGAATTTCAACATGAAGACCTAAAACATGAATACAAACGCATCAAGCTAATGAAGAAACACAATAAGAAGATCGTCGGATGGATATCAAAGGAAACAAAATAATTTTCCCGTTTAAGGAATATCTGTTTGATCCCGTCTCGGATCTAGCCGCGTCGATACATCAATTAAACACAACGAGATGAATACTTTAAATAATAATTTATTGATAAATATGGATAAATACATTATATTGTATATAAGTTATGGAGAAACTAATTTAAACTATGTGCTTACTAACTTATGAGCATGAGCAGCCTATTTATAGGCCATTTGCTCTAGTTCGTTAAGTTAAAGGATAATTCGTTATACCTTCATAAGGAATTAGACTCCATTCGTTATGTTTCCATAACGAATGATAATACCTTAACGAACTAGCCCCCATTCGTTATGCTTTCATAACGAACGGGCTTATACCTTAACGAACTAGTCTAGATAACTAACGAACGGGCCTCATTCGCTATACAATCCATAGCGAATGGGCCATTTACATTAAAAATACATTCTAGACTATATATAACTTATTCGATTGATACGGACACCAAAACCATGCACTAACAATATCTGGGTTTGGTAAGACCCATACCCATGAATTCGGTCAAATGAATGAGAAGCCTCTATTTAAAAATCAAGCAAATCTTGTGACTCAATAAAAAGGGGGGCGACCACATCGCGACACGTAGGATTTTTATGTCTTCGTTTATATATATATTATAGACTAGGTTAGACCCGTGTGATACACGGATTGATAAAAAAATAATATAACAAATTTAATAATTACAATAATTAGCATTCATGTGTACTACATACGCTAAATAACTAAACTGTTCGACTTAACATGATTATACAAATTTTGATTGAATGACATTAAAAGTTGTTATATACAATCATTGAATGACAATAAAATGTATGTGTGGGAGAAAATGCTTCAGATATGAGTAATAAACAATTATCATTTTAATAAACAAATATAATTTGTTTCAAATATGTTACCTTTGAAACCACAAAGTCCACATATTAAGCAATCGTCTCGTCGTTATATAGCTTCAAGAAAGTTACTTTAACACTATACTCTGCATTTTGGTGCTTCAAAGAATCAAAAAATTATTTGACAGCTCTAGGGATTACTTCTACTCCATAAGACAACTCTCGCTTTAGTCCACTATGTTTATAACATATCCAAATAGTGTGTTACTAATAACAAAGAAGTAATGAAATAGCCATAAGATTGACTGCAAGCATATATGACGTACTAATTAAATTTAAAAATATATGCAAGCAAGAACATAACATAATTTCATGGAGTCAATGGCAAAGAGCGGTAGTCAATTGCTAGAACCAACCGCTAACACCACGCAATTGCAGAATGCATAGCTGCATGCTTCAAATTGTCATGGGATGCACAAATTACTATTGTGTTTCCAGTTGAGCCTGACCCAATGATTAGCATTGTTAATTAAGAACTCATCATGCAAAGTGATAAATATGTAAATGAATAATAAGAAACCTCTCTGCTATCTATCTCTGAAATTTAAGAAGGGCTTTTTGGTTAGAAACTCTTCATAAACCAAGCAGATCACAAATGAAGACAGTTATTATAAAAAGTCAGTTTAATAGCATTAAAAGTAAAATATTAATACAAATGAATTTGATATTAAGGTAAACGTGAAAATTAGTCAAAAAATATTAAAAGTGCAATAATAAAATATAGTTACATTAACATATATACCAATGGTATGATAATCTGGGAATCAATTATGATTCTTTGTTTGACAACTTGCAAAGAAGAAGCCGAATGGTTTTCCAACAAATCATAAGGAAAAATAGTTGTATCAAAATTGAAACACATGTTGTGTTCTTGTCCCCTAAACCTCTGGTTCGCCTTAACGCGGGCACGAAACGAATTCTTAACAAAAAAGGTTAAGTTCAATTTGTTCTCTGAACTTCATCAAGTGCATGATACTCATGCTACCAAGCATTTATAACAGTAATAAATGATTTATCAGACAGTCTTTATTATATTAACACGTACATAAGCTTATAAATTAAATTATAAAATAACAAAATGTTATTTATTTAAGGGATTAAGGAAAATATTTGAATTTTAACCGATTAAGGGACAAGGCACTAACACAAAGCATTACTTGTCAACTACATATCATGTGCATATGTGATTTAAGAGATTAACAATAACCATTACAATAAGAACATGGTATTAAAATAGTAAAATACAAAATACACTGAAAATGAGAATGATATACAACTTTCATTTGATAATTTCTTAAAAAAGTATCACATAATGTGTAAAGTTCTTAATAGAACTTACAAAAGGGAATTTTTGGTAGAAATTGAAATCAGGGATAATAAACTAACCGGATCACAATAGCTAGACTGATCCATCTCCTTTTGAATCAAAGAGTCTCCATTAGCAAACCATGAAATATCGTCTCCATTCCCGATTTCCCTTTACCTGTCAACAAATCAAACTAGTTAAATTAAGAAAAACATGTAGACAATGACAGAATCAAACGCCGATTAAGTTTTGAAGATTAATATTAAAGATTTAGGGTTTAAAACTTTTAGAAATTAAAGAACAAATGAATCAAAAGAAAGATACAATTAGTTTATGCAAGATCAATTTAAACAAAACCGTAAGAGTAAAAATAGAGATTACAAAGATTAAGTACATGAAATACGTACCATTTTTATGATGATGATGATGATGATGAGGAGGAGGAGGAGGACAATGTTAATCGGATCTAGAATTCGTGGAGATCGTCTTCAGTGCGTTTTGGTAAACATTAGGGTTAGAGACAACTTCGTATGATATTTTTGATTTTTAATAGGCTGCTGAAAGAAAAAGGTGTAACATCCCGTTTTTTAAGTTTTGGTTAATAAATGAAATATGAGTTATTATGAGTCGGGCTAGTGTTGGGTAAATGGATATGGGTTATGAACTTGGGTTATGAACTTGGGTTATGAAAGAAAGAAGGAAAGACCATGGGATTAAGCCCATGAACAATAAATATATATACCTTTAATCACCCATTTAATTCATTTTACACACATTCCATACACCTCCCAAAAACACACACTTAAGCTCTCACTCTAGTCGATATCTCTCTAGCCGAAATCACCAAGGAAAACCGATCACGATCCAAGGTAATGATAGTATGAGCTTAAACCCGTTAGATATAGTCGCGAAACGACAAGCCGACACCGTTAAACCGTTTAAGTCACGAGATTCGGGTGGAATCGGGTATAAACCGAACCTAAGAAGAGCTTAGGGGTCACCCTAGCTCAGATCTGGATCGAACGGCGGCGAAACCGCGTTTTTCCGGCGACGGCGCCGGAAAGGCGCCGCCGGAAATGGTACGAGGTAAAAAGGGAATGTCAGAGAATGTTCCTGACATTCTCTGACCTAACCCTAATTCGTTAACGGGGAGTTAACGAATTAGGGGTGATTCTCCAAGCAGTTCGTTAAAGTTAACCTAACGAACTAGACTCAGTTTGTGTTCAAGTTCGCTAAGCATGAGATAACGAACTAGCTTCTGATTCGCTATGGCCATTCGTTAAAGGAGATAACAAATTAGAAGGTCCAATTAGTTACGCGGAGTGATTCGTTATATGGTCTAATTCGTCATAAGGACCGGTTCGTTAAAAGGTCCAATTCGTTTAAATGCCATTTCGTTAAAGGGTTCAGTTTGTTACAAGAACCAGTTCGTCATGGTAACCCAATTCGTTAAGAATAAGTAACGAACTAGAAGTTTACCAAAATGACAGATTGGTCCCTGGACTTAGAAAAAGAATGATTTAATTACAAAGAAGCCCTTGAACTTTTAAGTAGCAAATTAATTAACGATTCAAAATATTAATGGAAAATGTCATAAGACAAATTAATTACAAAGAAGCTCTTGACCCCAGCTAGGGGCTGCCGCCCCTAAACCCCGCTGACAGGGGCACTGCCTCCGGACCCCTGTTCGTTGAGGGTTATAGTTAGACTAGAAATGCGATATGGATAGTGATAGTAATTAATATGCGTAATTGTTATACAGTTAGTCGTGCATAGCTAAAGAGGGGGATAACCATAAACGGTGAACGCAACCGCATTGATGTGAGTTTCTAGCACCATTCCTTGTTATGTTTTCGGGGCTGTGTGCATACTCGATGTGATTAGTTAATACACTTAATCTAAGTGATAAGTGTATGCCATATATGTTTTATGTGAAAAGGTATGATTGACTGCTTGTTGGTACATGAACGATCTTCAGATATTGCATGTACTGCCAGGTAAAGGTTTGATGATAAATTGTTATACATGAAGAATGAATGATGTATGTATGTATGAAACTTACAATTATGTATATAGAAAGGTATGGTATGAAGGTATAGAAGAAAGGGTGACCGGACCCTAATAATATCCGAGGATGGAGGGTACCGGACCCTAATAATATCTGAGGATGAAGGGAGACCGGACCCTAATAATACCTGAGGATGAAGGGAGACGGGACCCTAATAATATCCGAGGATGAAGGGAGACCAGGCCCTAATAATATCCGAGGATGGAGGGTACCGGACCCTAATAATATCCGAGGTATGTAGGGTGAAATGCCCTTCATAACGTAAGGTTAGCTATAAATGTGTATGGACGAATGAAGTACATGTTATGTATGTAATGCGTACCTTCGGGCAAGTATATGTGTGTGCAAAGTAAGTTATGTGATTAACTAGAACTCACTCAGCGTAGTTGACTTTTATTATGCGCGCAGGTTAACAGATTGAGACAGCTGGTTTGAGATGGACACATGGCAGGATTGAAGAGGCTGGCATCCGAGGATTGTCATGATGTTTTGAAAGTTATAATTTATGTTATGTTTTAAAAGACAAATTATGAATATATGTAACGAATGGCTGATGTTCTATATTTTTCCGCGAAAGTTTTAATTAACTCTGATTTCTATAACAGTGTTTATGAGTAAATACAACATCAAAAGTGAGGCACCGGTAACGGGGTCTTACAAGTTGGTATCAGAGCAAAGTTCGAGAGATTTAAGCATCCTACATGCTTAGACTCGAACAGGGAAATGGAACTAAAGTAAGAAAAGAAAGAAGATGCCAGTACGAGAATGCCATGTGTCGCTCAAGCAAGCTAAGTGAAGGTAAAGCATGTGATTGATTTCACGTGTAAAATAGAATAATGTATGAATGCTAGCTTAATTGCTAGGGATAGGAGTGTATGGTGATATGAACTGTTTGATTGTCTAGCTGTCAGAAATAGACTAGCACAAATAGACTCATAAGAGGAAATGTATAGGACACGGAAAGTAACGTGATCATCTAATCACAGCTGGCCACAGTCATTACCTGTTAGCCTTACTATCCTTGTACTAAATGGTTCCTTAAGGGATGACGTTTGTGTTTCCCTATAGGATACAAATGGCTGGAGCTAAGAAAGCTACTGGAAGAAGAGGACGTATGGGACGTCGTGGTAGGCCGCGTGTTGTCCGAGAAATGTCAGTGGAAGCAGCTACTAATGCTGAGGGAGAAGGAAGTGCAGCTGGTGGAAATCCGGGTAACAAAGAAGGGTATCAACTTGACCCTGTTGTTCAAGCTGCCATTGCTCAGGCGGTAGCAGCTACTGCGAAGAACTGGAATCCCGATAATTCTGCTGGAGGCCGAGAAGGAACCGCTGAAAGGGCGGAAGGTGATGGTAAGAAGAATGATGAAGGGGAGAGGGAAGAATCAAGTGTGGTTAGGTCGGTAAAGGTCGATGACAGGAAAAGCCGAGGTGGGTGCAACTACAAGTCATTTAAAGGTTGTGACCTGCCGAAGCTGACTAGTTTGGGAGACGCAATCGCTACTCTCCAATGGATAACTACTATGGATAAGGTTATCTGCATTAGCGAGTGCCGTCCCGACCAAGCGGTGGGTTTTTCCACCAAATCATTTCTTGATGAAGCCATGTATAGGTGGGAAACTGTTGAACAGAGGAAGACCCGGGAGGAGATCAAAGTTATGCAGTGGGATGATCTGAAGGAGTTGGTAATGAAGAGGTTTTGTGCTGATGCGGAAGTTTAGAGGGTTGAAATGAAGTTCTTGAACCTAAAGGCGGGTGAGATGACACACCACGAATACACCACTGAATTCAACCGCCTGTCTAGGTTGGTGCCTGACATGGTGAACACTAAAGCCAAGCGGATCAAGTGTTACCTTAGGGGGCTACCGCAGAAGGTTCGCGTCTTGGTCAAGGCTGGTAGACCGGATACTTTTGATTCTGTTGTATGACTCGCAAAAATGGTTTATGACGACTTGTCGGCAGATGATGTGACGGTGGAAGAGAAGAAGGATAAGTGTAGGTTCCCGGACGGATCGCACGAGATATCGCGGTCTACTCAGGTGCGGAATCCCTGCGTAGATCGTTACGAGTATAGAACACAAACACACGAATACACGAAACACGTTATATATTATAACCGAACTCACGTGATGTAAATATCACTGTTACAGAACACACGTTACCGAACTAACTCGATTCACTGAACAACTCCCTAACTGATTGAACGATTAACCTAAACCAAGCCGTAAGCTTGTATTTATATACACGACAACTTCGCCTGACATGTTCAGGCGAAGTTGTCCATAACTTCGCTTGTTCAACAAGTTCGCCTAGGCGAACTTGTTGACAACTTCGCTTTAAACAAAAACATAAATAACAATACAGACTCGATTACAGACACTAGACTATGAACTACTGACATTCATGCACCAACAGACTCCCCCTTGGCAGTAGCTTCATATCTTGATCTTTAAGCTCTTGTCTTGTAATCCTGTATCTTCACGCATGCACTCCTTCTCTAACACATACCGTGACTACTCGCTGATATTTCCTTGCTTCATCCTTCCAAGCAGAAATATAGAATATCTTCTTTTCATTCAACACTTGCAGATCAGCTTTCGATAAGTTAACAAGATGCATCGGATCATACACCCTCAGCACTTCTTGTTCGTCTTCGTCTTCCATCACGGCTTCAGCAGTCTGGCAATCAACGTACCACCATTTTAGATTCTTCAACACATCTTGAGGCATAGTCTTCATTGGAACCTCCTTGATGCATCGGATCGGTTTGTACTTCATCACCATCCATGGCTTGCCATCTGCTCTGTGACACCCGGTAATTTTCCATATACTTTAATCTTTATAATTGATCAAAATTACGTGTTATTTATATAATTTATATGAGGTATAAACCATAGTATACTTGAAATGTGGACGAGAACAGTCGTTATGCCTATAGGATTGTATAAAGTGCCGATGAGAACGGCTATATGATGAAGATAGCCCAGTAATAGTTTAGAGGTGACAAATATATCAAGCTAAATATATATCTATGATCCAATATAAGGGGTAATGGTAAGACCATGCCCAGTAATGTCCTAATTCCCTAATTAGGACCAAAACGCCATAAACATTTAAATAATGGAATATAGTCGCCGAACCGGCCAAATCAATGATACATTATACAGTGAGACGATCAAGATATGAAACTATGAAGGAATTAAAGGTATACTAGTCAAAATAATATGAAGTTAATAATTTAAACAATCCATGAAGGATTACAATATGGAGCACTATTTAACCGAATATAACTCCGGGCTAAATTTAAATATACATCATACCGGGAACCGAAATAAATACCGGGTTCCATACCATCTATAATACTTTATAGGTGACCAAATAAATTAAGAGAAGCTCATAATACCCAAGTCCAATATAAATTCCATAACTTGTTTACTCGATGATCAACTCGTCCTAACGACTATCCACTTAAGACCCGAACCAAGATTGAACTTAGCACTACATTTGGACAACCAATATATTTATTAAATGACCATAATACCTTCCCTTTTGCAGCCCAAAGCCGAACCCCAACCTCTTCCCATTCAGTTTTAATGTACAAGGAACAAACACCACATTAAATCTTAGAAACCATTATCCACGCACCCATATGTATCATGATCATGTATCATCATCATCATCACCAACATCATCATAATCTTGGTTACTTGCAAGATCAACCAAAGTCCCTAAAAGCCTTCACAAAATCTGCCCACATTATAATATTACAAAGACCATACCTTTGACCATTTCACTTGACAAGATCTTGAGGAGTTAGCAAGATTTCAATCCCTAAACTTAAGGGATGATGTCCCCTACACTATTATTAATATACACCATCAGATCTTCAGCTGAAATTCACCACAAACATTCAAGAACACAATCCAAATCTCCCTTGTTCCTCTCTCGGCCGAAGAACATCAGCAGGCCACCAAACAGCCGCCTCTTTGCAACCCCGTTTTCTCTATAATGCTGCTCTGAACATCTTGAACCCTATATATCGTTGGAAAGCTAGAAGAAATCCTTAAACCGTGGTGGAAATCCTTGATCGGATCTCTGCCCGGAAAACTCGGTAAGAAGCCTTGAACCTTCAAAGGTCACTACTGGAAACTGCATTTTCCAGCAGTACCCCCTCTCTTCTTTTGTTCATATCTCACAAACCACTTGGTATTTTTGGGTGATTCTTGTTTAGGAATCCAAGGAAACTCGCAAGGATCACGAACCACCTTTTGAACATCCATTTCCGGCTTCATTTCAGCATTAGGTAAGCCGAAAACTCGAGTTGTAACAGTTTATGGTGGCTGGAAAAACACAGATTCTGTCCAGCCACGGTCTCATCATTTTACTTGACCCTAATCCACCTATTTCATGTTATTTGAACATATTGTAGACTCTTAACATCGTGGTTAACGTCAAGGAACTTGGATCTCGTCTTAAATCGCTCAAAAACCGACATTCCCAAGGTACTAATGCCATATAATGTTTAGTAGAAAAACATGGACTAAGCCTAAGATACATATACATAATGAGGTGATTAGACATAAACATAAACTTGAAGTGTGTTGAAATGACATATAATTAAGGATAAATCATATTAAGTAAAAGATATAAAGGATTTAAAGGGTGTTTAAGGAAGGTTAAGGTTAATAGAACACCTAGTTAAGGTAAAAATGATCTTGAGTAGTAAAACCCATTTTTAAATAAACAAGATGATATAAATGTAAAGATGGAATTTTGGTTATGTTAAACTTTAAAAAGGGTATAACTAATGTATTAAAAACCGTATCGAGTTTGTCATAAAAGTAAAAATAATAATAGTAATAATAATAATAATAATAATAATAATAATAATAGTAATAATAATAATAAAAATAGGAACACTAGTAATAAAAAATGAAAGTATAAATGAAAGTGAACCTTAAACATAAAGTGCAACCCTTGCACCAAAACATGGAAATAAATATAACGACAATGGTACGGGTAAAAATCCAAGGTACACGTATATTCCTATATACGCAAATGAAAATACCGTTATAAAAACAAAGGATGTATATAAGAGTTATAAAAGTAAAAGATAACTATATGTTACGAAGACGAAAATACTAATAATACTTATCATATACATGAAGAAATGATATATACAATTAATACACATATATTCCTATATATGTGCCACAAGTATAAATATAAAATACGGGTTTTTGTGATGGACATTGCGAGTAACTGGAAGGGTGGAGGTGCCGGTAGTCGGGACGTCCTGTCTAGGCTGGTAACTGAATATATCATAGATGGGCCCGTTACCTACCTGGGGACTAACGATGAGAGCTCCAAAACCTATTAGGCTAAAGCATGTCACGAACGTCATGATTACCGACGAATAATTTGTATCGAGCATTCCCTAATGCTCGGAGGATATATATATAAAGAGGATATAACGGAAATACATAACAAGTATAAGACGTTGTCTAACGTCCGTATCGCTAATGTATAAAAAGTATATACCGTCACCTCATAAGTATGTATCGGGCTAAGTATTAATAGTAGTATGAATATTATGTACTGAAGTACGTACGTATACGATATGATACAGGAACTCACCAAGTATAACGGAACATTATTCCTCATTTAAGGTGAGTCTCACAGCCCCTATTTTCACTATTTTCACTATGTTTTAAACTGTTTTCGGGGCGAGGGACACGTGTTTAAATATGTTTTATCATGGTGTATATCTTGATTTACAATGTGCGTGTACATGAGATATTTGGCGCGCTCATGGTACATAAAGTCCCCGGTATATATTGTAACCATAAACTATAGGCAACTATAGCCGAGGAACTCTACGGGTAGTACTACTGGTCTGACCAACCCACTCGTAAGTGGTCGCGCCACTTTATAAGACGGGTGCTTAGTTTTCCGATTTATTTATTCCCTCGTGGACTCGTGGGATGTTATGTGGGGCTTTATGGTGTATATATATAGTCAAGGAATGGTTACGAACTCATGTATTCACGTTACACTGCAAGTCATGGATACTACATTCATGACGTTATGAGAATCATATTATAAAGCATTTTATCGAGTCACAAAACTTGTGAACTCACTCAGTTTATACTGATTAAATTATTTTACGTGTCTTTCAGGTATTTAGCTACGTGGAGAGGTCACGGTGTCTCACTACGGTTTTATGTTTAACTATGGAAATTTCATGTATGAGGATTTTATATTTTGGAGTTTTCACGGTTATATCTCCCTTCGGCAGGACATAACTGTGAAATCTCAATATGTTATATGTAAACCTTTTTATGGATATTTTTGTAAAACTTATATTATGAATGAAATCCTCATGTATTTTATCATATAGTTGTTTGCTTAACCGCGCTCTCGAAAAACCTTTCATGAGTCGCACACCGGTTGTTTCCGCCTATGGACCGGGTGTGACATGCTCTCATTCCCCTTTCTGTATCCTCCACGAGCTTTCCCTTCTGTGGCTTTAATAATTCAAACTTCTTCTCTTTTATGCTTTCTTTCCACACGATCTTCCCAATCACTCTTGCCATGTTGTCGTCACTTCTATTTATTAGGCCCAACCTGGCCAAATCCTTCACCTCACATTCCGGCAACGTATTGAGAGATCTCAGGGTTCTTTTGAAGTATTGAATAGCATCATAACGCTTCACCACAAACAACTTTATCTGTTCATCATATATCCAACAGATAATTCCCTTCTTCGACTCAGCATAGCCTTTGATGTTATAACTCTTCTTGAACATGGCTGGAACAGCAGGCTTCTTGGTCTTAATAAACCAATGAGCACAACCTTCCTTCCACCTAGGCCGCTCCTCCCACTCAGTCTCATCCATCTCAGTACCCATGTCGGCTTTCTCAACATCTGGGATCTCGTGTTCAACATTTTCTTCTACTATCTCACCTTCTTCAATCTCATCTTCAATCACAATTTGTGCGCCAATCTTCTCAATCTCCTCACACGGCAGCACATCATCATCAAACACATCATCATCTAGCATATCATCATCTAACTCTCTCAACGCATCAATCACATCATCTTCATCATCAACCATCACCACCTCATCACCACCAACTGCACCTGCAGACTCCCCCTGAGCTGTGGAAGTCCCAAGAGCTTGAGTAGTTCTTGGCAACTCACCACCTGCACCTTTCGGTGCATTGGGATCATCGTCTCTGTCGTTTCTCTTCTTAGTCCTTAACTCGTCGCCTCTACAGCCTGTCTCCCCCTGAGATGCCAAGAACGCCTTCATAGCATCTATAATCCTCCCATGCTCAACCAGGAGGGATGACTGTAGTTGATTTTCTGCTACAAGGCGTTGAATAGCCTGGGTCTAGATAAAGTTGATCCTTGATTGCTCTGCCACGACCCGCTCAAGTGCAGCTATTCTCTCCGAGTCTGAGATGGTTGCATCGAAATCAAATCTCATATTAGATGTATCTGGAGTATACTCAGCAGGGATTTCGAATACAACTGGGACTTCAGAAGCAGTTGTGGACGTAACCTCAGGTGGTATCGTGACCGACAACCTTGCAGTTGCGACGACCGTCGACTCTACAAATTGTGCCACCACCTCTGAAGGAGTAAGCGTTGGAGGTGGTAACGACACAATCTCTGGTGTCGTCGTCTGTAGTGTGATGGATGGGATGCCAACAGCTGATGTAGCCACCACAGGAACATCTGCAGCGCTTGTAACCTGTACAGAAGTAGGAACAATTGACATACCTAACAGTGCGGATGGAGCAAAACGTATAACACGTGAAGTCTCTCCAGCTCCCATACCAGCACCTGTCCTTTCACGTCTCGAACGTCTGATCAACTTGTGTATGTCCTCCTCTTCTTCCTCTGACTCACTATCATCCACTGTCCTCTTTATCTTCCCTAACGTTCTCTCTCGTCTCACCATCATCCTTCTCGCCTCATCCATAACCTCGTCAAGATCGGAGTCAGCCACCGTCGTAGCTGCTCTAGTCACAATCACTTCCCTCACCTGTGTAGCAGAGACCTGCACTTCTTCATGTGGATCAAAACGATCCATGTCGAAGAAACCTTGGCCACCAAATGCAGCATCAAGGTCTACATCCTCTTCAGCCGGCACAACAGGCGCAGCAGGTACAGCTTGAGATGCTCCCGCCTGTCGTGGTTGAGGATCTCTGAACTCGTCCCCAGCAGCATGAACATACCCCGGGTTTATTAAGAACCCAAAGAGTGGAGTATGCCTTGGACGACGTTCAGGCTTGCTCCTCGCACTGGATGTACGGCATTGAGCAAAGATACGTTTGCTCACATTCTCCACGTATCTTATCGGGCGTCGTTGAGGCAAATTCGGAGCCACATGGTTCAAGATCATCTGGATGAATCTTGGATACATTATGAACCGCTCACGAGCCATCGCCCTCCTCTGTCTGTCGATCTCGTAAAAGTCCATTTGACTAAAACTATAACGTTTGTTATAAGTCAGCGCAGTCATTGCGGACTGCATGGTCGCACCCATACCATCAGTGCCCGCCTTCCTCCCAGACATGCATACTATCATAACGTGCATGAGAAAGCGCCACTGATCAAGTAGGAACCCCTTCCGTCTCTGGGTATCGCCCAATAGAATAGCCCATTCTTAGAAATGCTCCATCACGAAACGGAGCAACAAACTCCGTAGGGTCATCCCTAGTCTCTTCACCGAAACGTAACGCCACCCGTATTTGTTCAGACGAGAACTGAACTTCTTGATTATTGACTGTTGCTCTCATAACCGGGGGCTCAACACGACAATCATACTCCACTGTCTGCCAGAAATCCTCGATATTGGGTAAGGATATCGGCAGAGTTGTCGTGATTGCGTGAAATATCCTCGAGCGAATGAGGAAAGAAATGATCTCACGGTAGTCTTCAACACCGCTCATTTCCGGGTCTAAGGTGATGAACATGTTGTGACCCGGAAAGAATTGCCTCTGGTTATCACCGTCATCTCCTCCAGCACCTCCAGCACCGGCAACAGCAGCCATCTCTTCAACAAACGAACCAAGTTAGATAAACATTAAGACATAACACAAGTTCGCTTGTTACCATGAGCGAAGTTGTGATAAAAACTGTACAGGCGAAGTTAAAGTTGGGGCGAAGTTGAGAACAACTTCGCTTCATCTTTAAGTTCGTCTAATAATTGTTAAGTTAAAAGGATCCAGGCGAAGTTAAAGTTGGGGCGAAGTTGGGAACAACTTCGCTTCATCTTTAAGTTCGCCTCACCACAACATCGCCTCAGGCGAATTTAAGTTTCAGGCGAAGTTGAGCATCAGGCGAAGTTACGGATAACTTCGCCTCAGGCGAATTTAAGCTCCAGGCGAAGTTACGGATAACTTCGCCTAAACCTTAACTTCGCCTGAATCTGAAACGGCGACAGTAAGGTTAATCGAAATCCGGAAAACCGGTGTTTCGATTAACTTTGACGATTGAGGAGGCTCAAACATATGATATTAATGATAACTAAACGACCAGGTTGTACATGAACACGTAAAACAAGTTTTGAAATCGGGTATAGGTTTCGAACATCCGAGGTCGTTAACCGGGTGTCGAAACAACCTAGGATTAACAACATCGAACATTGAGTAAAAGATATATAACCCAAACACACCTTTAAATCGGTTTGAGATCGAAGAAAGAAAACAAGTAGGATCAGTATATAAGTTCGCTGTGTAAACGGAGAATAAGTTCGCTGATATTTAGAATTAATGAACTGTTTGACTCTTGAAAATCCTTATATAGGGGCGAAGTTATACAGGCGAAGTTACGGATAACTTCGCCTAGGCGAAGTTATCCACAACTTCGCCTGTTCAACATCGCCTATATTTACAAAATTTAACCTTATAATTTTAACATTTTTTTCAATCAAGTTATAAAACTTTCCTTTAAGAACTAAATGACACGATCAAGTTCAAGTAACCTGTTATATAAAAAAATACAACTACATAAAAAGAAAACTTTTAACAATTAAAGTATAAGGGATCAAATTTCAGTCTCGATAGGGACTGCTACGTTTTTAGAAAATATCCGAACAGGAATCATACTAACAACGTGACTGTCACATAGATCCGTGTTTAGCTGTATTATGACATATAGAGACAGATTGTAAAACAGGTAAATAACTTAAGATGGTTTTCATCGTTTCTGTGATACGAGTTAAGTTCAATTAAACTCAAAATTTAAGTGGGCAACAACTCAGAGATTATGATGCCTCCTATCTATTCTCAAAGCGTATTTGGCTTTCCCCAAGTCACCCCGAATTGACTTCGACCCTTAGTGTCTGATTAAGTTTGTAATTACTCTTCATCTCCTTCCCGTTCTCTTTCTTACTCCATGATTAAGAAGTCTTGACATTTGAACTCTAAAATGTTTCAATAACTCATAAGTTTTTTTTTTTTTTTTTTTTTTTTTTTTTTTTTATGATAAACATTTACATAGACTTCAGAGTAGTAACCAACTGCAAGTCCCGAATCTGGATCACTGCAGTTTCTTGAAACGCTATCTTCACGGGAATCAGAACACTTACGGGCTCGTGTATGACTGGGTAATCGCTTTTCTGCCTATCATTCGGAAAGATATATATGAAGACATGCAAAACTCGTAAGGAGTTTCCACGTAAAATCAAGTAGTTTTAGTTTGTATCACATCTACTTTTACGCACCATAAAAAGTTACCATGACAT